>NC_066558.1:4946779-4964279 GCF_024679095.1 Eriocheir sinensis
TCCTTCTCTCCCTTTCCCACTTTCGACCTTCACCCTAAATCCAACACCATCAGGTCGGGTCATAGGCAAAGCAGGATTGATTCTGACGTTTATTTCAACACAGTGGGATCTGATCGCTTTCCTTTGGTGTTGGAGGGTCAGAGAAGACCTTACAGTGGAGGCGGAGGAGGAGGAGGAGGAGGAGGGAGATGATGTGGTTTAGGGTTCCTGCGATTGGTGGTATTGTGTTCCTGGGTTGTATTGGGGAGAAGAAGAGGAGGAGGAGGAGGAGGAGGAGGAGGAGGAGGAGGAGGATAAATAGGACACAGATTGGACAGATAACCTGATAGCATAACCAAAAGTATGAACGGTAATCTTGAAAGAGGAGGAAGAAAACGACGATGAAGAAGAGGAAGAGGAGGAGGAGGAGGAGGAGGCACAGTAGCAGTAGAAGAAGAGTAAGAAAGACGAGAAGAAGCACAAAAGAGAAGAAGACAAAGGGAAATAAGAAGGATGGAGATCAAGAAAGGAAGGGAGGAAGAGCGAAAAGGAGGAGGAAGGAGGAACTGGAGAAAGGGAAGAAGAAACGAAAGCAGGAACAGAAGGAAAGAAGAAAAAGAGGCGTAGAAGGAGGAAGAGAAGAATGAGGTAGAGAAAGAACAGGATGATAATGGGAAGAAGGAAGGAAAGGAGAAAGACTAAAAATAAATAAATAGGATGAGAAATATGAAAAATAGCAATAGTTAAAAAAGGAGAAAAGGGGAAGAGGAGGAAAAAAGAGGAGGAAGAGGAAGACGCATAGAAGAAAGATCAGAAGAAAGAGGAGAGGAAGGAAAGGAGAAAGGCAAAAAATAAACAGTAGAATCAGAAATATAGAAAATACCAATAGTTGAAAAAAGGAGAAAAGGGAAAGTGGAGAAAAAAAGAGGAGGAGGAGGAAGAGGGAGAAAAAAGAGGAGTGGAAGAAGGACAAGGGTCACGAGATAAGCCCACACCTGTCCCCTCCATAACACACCTGTCTGTCGCGCTAATCAAAGGTGAGGTGACCCGCTCCATACCTGTGCAAGAAAGGAAGGGAAGAGCTCGCAGACTCTCCATTCTTAGACCTCAAAACAACCTATAAGAATGTAATGAGAGATAAAGATAAGAAAACTCGTATTACAAAGAGAAATGAGATTATTATTATTTAGTGATTAGATGATTAGATTTTCAGATGTTAGTGATTAGATGTGATTAGATATTAGTATTAGATGAAGTGAAAGATGAAACTGCATAGAGAAACGAAGATGAAGAATTATTATACCAATGAAGATAAATTGTAATGAAGACTAATGTAAAATTAAATAAATAGAATAAAAAGCCGTGTTATAGAAAAGAAGCAAGGATGAAAACTTGAATATTCGTCTGCGGAAAATTATGGAAAAGCGAAAATTTCAAGTGAAGGAAAATACGCCGCGCCGAAAATGAATTAAAATTAAAAAAAACAAAGAAATGACAAGTTAAAACAAAATGGAGAATAAAACAATGTACTTTTTGATAAAGGAGAAAGGAAAAAAATATGAAAAGAAGGTATACTTAAAAAAAATAAAACAACAATAGAAAAAGAAACAAAATATTCCTACAAAAAATATATATAAAAACTCCTATTTCTCATATCAATTTCATACTCCACAAACTAATAATTTAAACCACTAAGACTTTAAAGACAGACAATTAAGGTGTTGGCAGAAGGATACACACTCGACTCCATATCCTGTTGTCCCCCGCTCGATTCCCTTAGCCTGGAACTCCTTGATAGAGGCTCGGAGCGTAAGACTAATGGGATCCAACACTCTATTATCTAACTCTTTTAACTGAAGCCGGCAAGATGGAGGACACCTATATATGGAGGCCTGTGCTCGCCTCCTCCTCCTCCTCCTCCTCCTCCTCCTCCTCTTCTTCTTCTTCTGCTCCTCCTCCTCCTTTTCTTCCTGGTCCTTCTCCTCCAGCTCCTTCTCTTTTTCCTCTTCTTCCTTCTTCCTCCTGCTCCTCCTCCTCCTCTTCCATCTTCTCCACCTCCTCCTTCCTCTTCTTCCTCCACTTCTCGGATTTCTCTTCCTTCTACTCCTTCTTCTTACCTCTCCTCCTTCTCTACCTGTTTCTACTCCTCCTCCTTTTTCTTCCTCTTCCTGTTTCTGCTCTTACTCCATTTGTACCTAATTTTCCTCCTCCTCCTCCTCCTCCTCCTCCTCTTCCTCCTCCTCCTCTTTCTCCATCTTCTTTCCTATATCCTCCATTTGTTACTAATATTTCACTTACTGACTTTTCTTCTTCATAATTTTCTCCTCCTCCTCCTCCTCCTCCTCCTCCTCCTCCCCTTTCTAGTAAGACAGAAGATAGACATTAACGAAAGCTAATCCAAACCACTTCCTTCTCTTCCTCTTCCTTCTCCTCCTCCTCCTCCTCCTCCTCCTCCTCCTCCTCCTCCTCCTCCCGTTATTGAAAGCTAATGAACCTTGCACGCTTCTAAGATCAAAGAACAAAGGGAGTTGGATTCTCCTTATTAATAATTACAATATAGAAAGCCATTAATCCGAGAGAGAGAGAGAGAGAGAGAGAGAGAGAGAGAGAGAGAGAGAGAGAGAGAGAGAGAGAGAGAGAGAGAGAGAGAGAGAGAGAGAGAGAGAGAGAGATTATTGCATCAAACCACAAGAATTTATTTTACGTGTTTCTGTTTACCTTTCTCAACGTCCTCATTAACCAGCTCATTAGAGGCAGGTAAACCGATGGAGTAGTAGTAGTAGTAGTAGCAGTAGTAGTAGTGGTAGTTGTAGTAGTTGTAGTATCTCTTGTTCTGTACATATATGGCAGTTTTAAATCTATTCATCAATCTCTGTCTTTATTTTTTTCTCTATCTATCTATCTATCTATTTCTGATGCAGTTTCTACTTTCCATACTTCCTCTTTGATTTTATTTTTTAATTAATTAGGTCATCTTTTTTTCTCTATTTATTTAATGTGTTTTTGTTTGTTTGTTTGTTTGTTTCGCGTGCTTGGCAGTTGCTATGATTAAGTTTTTGTATATCATCCTCTTGTTCTCCGACTTGACCCGAACCGTCTTTGTGGCCTTTGGGAATAGTTGTGAAAGTGTTTGCGAATATTGTCCAGAAACCCCGAGCCACAATCCTCCCTAGAACAGTGAACCTAAATGAAAGGTCAAAGCCATCAAGGGAAAGCAGTTCACCAATCTATTCTATCTTTACTTAACCACTCATCCACGACCCATCTCCTCCTCCATCTTCACCTCCTCTTCATCCTCCTCCTCCTACCCTCTTCATTCTACTTTTCCTTCTTCCTCTTCTTTCTCCACTTCTCCTCGGATTCCTCTTCCTTCTACTCCTTCTTCTAATTCTTCCCTCTCCTCCTTTACCTGTTTCTACTCCTCCTCCTTTTTCTTCCTCCTTTTCTTCCCAATAGCCAGTTCTTGCGTATGTCTTTGTTGAGTCTGAATGTATCTAACTTAATTAAACCCATTACTACGTGTCTTTCCTGGGTTTTTTGCACCCAATACCTATTAACATCCCACTTTTAACTGAGTGATGTAAATATTAAGGTCTTATAAAAGTGTTGCCTGATGGAAAAAGCTATTTGATAATTGAGTTTAAGTGGAGGCAAGGTAAAAGTAGCCATGGACGTGTTCCTCTCAATAGCCCGGCGTTACTTTTATATTTTGTTATGAGTACACGACACAAATACTTCGTGATAAAAAATGGCTGCTCTGTAAGACTATTAACGGTGAAGAGGAATAAAAGGAGGTATTAACTTTTTCCTCTCAATAACTTGGTGGTTCTTTTATATTTTGTTATGAGTACACGACGCAAATACTTCGTGATAAAAAAATGCCTGCTCAGAAATATACCATAAACGTTGAACACGAAAAAATGGAAGTATTAATTTTTTCCTCTCAGTAACTTGGTGGTTCTTTTATATTTTGTTATGAGTACACGACGCAAATACTTAGTGAAAAAAAAATGCCTGCTCAGAAATATACCATAAACGTTGAACACGAAAAAAAAGGAGGTATTAATTTTTTCCTCTCAGTAACTTGGTGGTTCTTTTATATTTTGTTATGAGTACACGACGCAAATACTTCGTGATAAAAAAAAATACCTGCTCAGAAATATACCATAAACGTTGAACACGAAAAAAAGGAGGTATTAACTTTTTCCTCTCAATAACTTGGTGGTTCTTATATATTTTGTTATGAGTACACGACGCAAATACTTCGTGATAAAAAAAAATACCTGCTCAGAAATATACCATAAACGTTGAAGACGAAAAAATGGAAGTATTAATTTTTTCCTCTCAATAACTTGGTGTTACTTTTATATTTTGTTATTAGTACACGACACTAATACTTCGTGATAAAAAAAATGCCTGCTCAGAAATATCATAAACGTTGAAGACGAAAAAAAAGGAAGTATTAATTTTTTCCTCTCAATAACTTGGTGTTACTTTTATATTTTGTTATTAGTACACGACGGACATAATAGAGAAGATGTTACAGATATGCCCCAAAAAAATTTATAAGACAACATACGAACTTATTTTCCTATATTTATCTTGATCGCACGGTTGCCAGATTATCGTACTCAGCGCCGCGTATTTACCGGCTTCTGACCCATAACTGTTGCCAAGACACACCAATAATTAACCATTTAAACGGTAACCATATATGAAGGCAGTTATTTGGGTGATGGAAGCAGTTTTGGGTCTGAAATCGGCAAACATAAGAGGCAGAGTACGACAATCTGGCAACGTTACTTGATCGTCAACAGAGAGGATTCGTTTATATCTTGTTATTACTACACGCGGCGCCGTCACGCTATCCACTCAGCCACCGCCTCCCCATTTAAGGACGTACTTTTCTCCTTCAGAACCCATCAACACCTATTTGAGTTTGAGGTTTCCAAGACGGAGGTAAATTTAAAACGAAGAGGTAAAAAAAAAAAGAGCATCGAGGCATTGATTTGAAATAATGGTCTTCATTTATATTTTTTTTTTCCAACGGCGACGAACTTTTCCCCGCGCTTATCACGACGGCGGCGGTGATGGTGGTGGTGATGGAGGTGTTGATGATGGTGGTGGTGATGGTGGTGATGGTGGTGGTGGTGGTGGTGGTGATGGTGGAGGTGGAAGAAACAAACCGCCCTCTCTCTCTCCCCCTCCCCCCTCCTCCCCACGCCCCCCTCACCCCTCCAGTCGCTCCCATAATTGACAGTCCGCAAGAAATTTAATTAAGTGTTTTATCTTAGTATCGAGTGGCGGAGCCGAGAGTCATCTGTCATTTTGTCGATGTATAGACGACAGACTCCTTCCTCCGCGGCGCTGCAGTGTTGCCACGTCACCACACGCGCGCGACCCCTATCTTTCTTTTTCTTTTTCAAATTTATTTTTTTATTTTTTTTATTTTATCTTTTTTTCTTTTTCGTTTTTCGTTTTCTTTGCCTTTTTCTCATCCTATTTTCTCTCTCTCGAAGAAGAAGAAGAAGAAGAAGAAGAAGAAGAAAAAAGAAAGACGAAGACGAAATGAAGAAAACAAAGAAAATTAAAGAGAAAGAAAAAAAGGAAGAAAAAGAGAGAAAAAGCGAAATTAAAAGAGAAAGAAAGAGAAACAGAAAGAAAAAGAAAAAAAAGCAGAACAAAACAAAGAAAACAAGTAATAGAAAAAGAAAAAGAAAAAGACGGAAAAAGAAGGCGAAGAAGACGAAGAAGAACAAGAACAAGAGGAACGAGAAGAAAATGAAAACAAAAACAATGTAAGATCGGGAGAAATTTCTCAGCTCGGCAACACTGCTCGTAGTGGCGGCAAGGAACGCGCGGTGTCGGCGAGAAATAGACGCGACTTTTGTTTCACTGGGAAAAAATCGTCCCGTCAGTTAGCGCAGCGTCTCAGGAGGGAAAAAAGATAATTGCCTCGCCAGGTGGTGTCGAACCCAGCGCCGAAGCGAAAGCGAAAACCAGTCTGCCATGTCGATCTTGTGTCACGGGGATGGACGCACGAACGAACGAACACACGCACCCGCAAACACACACACACACACACACACACACACACACACACACACATTTCCATTTCTCTTTTTTTCACAATTTTCTTTTTTGCAAACTTTCCTTTCTCTTTTCCTTCTTTTTCTCTCTTTCTTTTCCCTCCTCTTCATTTCTTCCTTCCTTTCTTCCTTTTCTTCACTCAGTTTTTCTTCCCTTACACACACACACACACACACACACACACACACACCTGATGGGTTCACACAGGTAGACAGGTAAGAAAAATAATTAAGAAAAGAATAAGCATATCGTTAATTGAAAGGTGTTTTTGTGCGTATTTGTTTGTTTGTTTGTGAGTTTGTGTGTGTGTGTTTGTATGTAGCAAGATTGAATGACAGACTGGATGGAAATTGTGCGAGAAAAGGAATAAAGTTGAGTAGAAAAAGAAGGAAAATGAGTACAGGAGGAAAAGGAGGAAGGGAAAAATTGGACGAAATAAAGAGTAGGAAAAGAAGAGGAAAAAGATAGAGAGAAAAATAAGAGAAATAAAAGTTTGCGAGATAGAAAGAAACTGGCGTGAAAAGACAGTAAGGAAAACGCGCAAAAAGGAAAGGAAGAATTTTTTTGCCAGCAGAGGAAGAAAAATTATGCAGGGAAAGAAAAGGAGGAAAAGATTATGAAAAGAAAAGGAGGGAATTAAGCGAGAAGAAAATTTTAATAGAAGAAAGAAAATTAAGACAGGGAAAGAAAAAAAATGGGGAAAATAAATGGGTAGAGAGAGAGAGAGAATCGTTTATATTAATTCGTATAAACTTCCTAATATATCTTTTTGAACGCCATTTTTTACAATAGGCCTACTCCTCTCCTTCATCGGTATCCTTATTTGCCATACGTTTCATTAACTAATCTTTTTTTACCTCTATGCTATTAGTTTTCTATTTAATTATTCGGTCAATTTTCGCTTTTAAATCATTAGCTCTGTTTTCCATTTTTTTCAGTCCCTTCATTTTATCATTGTTTGACTTTTAATTTTCTTTGATTATTCGTATTACGCTTAATCATCATTATTATTTTCCTTTTCAGTTATCTTTTGTTTTGTCTATATTTTTGCTTCCCGTCTCTTCCTTTCTATGTAATCTGATTTTATTTCGTTTTATTATATTTCTTTTTATTTACCATGTCTTTTTTTTCTTTCAGACTCCCATTCGTCACTTCAAGATCAACGGAAAAGTAAGTATAAGTGATTAATGTGTAATAAGTAACTTCAAACAGACCTAATATTGACTGATAGATAGACAGATAGATAGACTAATGCCTTTCTTTTCCTCTTCCTCCTCCTTCTCCTCCTCTCTTTTATCCATCTCTCGTTTTTCCCTCCCAGAAGTTAGATAAATAGATTCGCAGACAGACATATCCTTTCCTCTCCTCTTCTTCGCCCTCCGCCTTTCTTCTGTTACCCAATTTCTTCTCATTTTTCCTACTTACATCTCTCTCAAGCTTAAAATTCCAAAAACATGGGTAAACTTTTCTCTCCTTTTCTTCGTCCTCCTCTTTTCTTCTGTTACCCAATTTCTTCTCATTTTTCCTACTTACATCTCTCTCAAGCTTAAATTTCCAAAGACATGGGTAAACTTTTCTCTCCTTTTCTTCGTCCTCATCCTTTCTTCTGTTACCCAATTTCTTCTCATTTTTCCTACTTACATCTCTCTACAGCTTAAAATTCCCCTTTGCGAACTTTAATACGTGACCCGGTTCCCTTTTCAGCTTGTCAATGTTCTGTATTTTCCACCTCTTCCCATTTATCCATGTCCTTCTCCTCCTTCTCCCTTCCTTCCCTCCCTTTACAAATGACGTGGTTCCCGATTCAACGCCTCCGTTTTCTGTGACACGTGAAGGGCGATCATTTTCTTTGACGCTGCCTTGCTTGCCTACACCACTTTAAGGGCAGACTCGTGTAAAGGTTAGGGGACTGTATTTATATTGTGTCGTATTGTTTTTGTATATTTATAGGTTAATTACACTGGTTTGTCGTTAAGTTTCGTTACACTATTTAAGGGAATGAAATATGTACGCAATAAGTGTTTTTTTTCTTCTTTTTTTTACTAACGTGTTTGATTCGTGTTTCTTTTTGTAATGTTTTTTTTTGTATCGTTTTTGTCGTTCGTTTAAGTTTTATTGTCGTTTTTTATCCTCGTTTATTTCACTTTGCATTTCTTTATTTATTCTTTATTTATTCTTTTCTCTCTATTTCCTTCGTTTTTTCATTGTTACCTCCTTTCTTTCACTTCTATTTCCTTCTTTCTTTTAGTTTTATATTCCCTTCGCTTCTCTGTTCTCTCGTTTTGTTCTTTTCTTCATTCCCGATTATTTTTCTTCCTTCCTTTTCTATGTTTTCTTTTCTTCTTTCTCTTTTCTTCCTTCCTTTTCTCTGTTTTCTTTTCTTCTTTCTCTTTTCTTTCTCTTTTCTTCCCTCCTTTTCTCTGTTTTCTTTTCTTCTTTCTCTTTTCTTTCTCTTTTCTTCCTTCCTTTTCTCTGTTCTTTTTCTTCTTTCTCTTTTCTTCTTTTCTCTTCTTTTTCTTCTTTCTCTTTTCTTCCTTCCTTTTCTCTGTTCTCTTTTCTTCCTTCCTTTTCTCTGTTCTCTTTTCTTCTTTCTCTTTTCTTCCTTCCTTTTCTCTGTTCTCTTTTCTTCTTTCTCTTTTCTTCCTTCCTTTTCTCTAATCTTTCGTTTCGTTTTTTCCTTCATTTCGATTTATTTTTCTTCCTTCCTTTTCCTGTTCCTCTTCTTCTTTCCTCTCCTTCC
This sequence comes from Eriocheir sinensis, assembly GCF_024679095.1. Lineage (NCBI taxonomy): Eukaryota > Metazoa > Arthropoda > Malacostraca > Decapoda > Varunidae > Eriocheir > Eriocheir sinensis. The sequence goes on from NC_066558.1 coordinate 4,955,589, forward strand.
TTTCCTCTTTCTATTAATTTCCTCTAACCTCATTGCTATTTTTCTCCCTTAGTTTCTCCAACCACTCTCTCTCTCTCTCTCTCTCTCTCTCTCTCTCTCTCTCTCTCTCTCTCTCTCTCTACAGTATCTATCTATCTATCTATCTATCTATCTATCTATCTATCCCTTTCTGTCTTTCCTTCTTTCCTTCCTCCAACTCCCTTTCGCCCTTTTTTCCTCCCTTCTTTAATTCCCTTATCGTTTTTATTCCCTTTCTTTCTCCTTCCCAATTTCGTTTTTATTTATTTATTTTTTTCATTCCAGCCCTCTTCCCCTTTTTCTCCCATTTTCCCCTTTCCCTCCTTCCTTCTCTAGGTCTCTCTCCTCTCCCTCCCTTCCTTCCTTTCTGCCATATCTTCCTCCCTCCCTTCTTTTCCCCTTCTTCTCTTTCCTCCTTCCTTCCTTAAGGCCCTCCCTCTCTACCCCTCCATCTTTATCTCCCTTCAACCTTACCTCCTTCCCTCCCTTCTTTTCCCCTTCTTCTCTTTCCTCCCTCCCTCTCTACCTCTCCATCTCTACCTCCCTCAACCTTACCTCCTTCCCTCCCTCCCTTTCTCCCTCCCTTCTTTTCCCCTTCTCCTTTTTCCTCCCTCCCTCTCTACCCCTCCATCTTTACCTCCCTTCAACTTTACCTCCTTCCCTTTCTCCCTTCCTTCCTTCCTTCCTTCCTTTCCTCCTTCCTTCCATACCATCTCCCTTCCCTCCCTCTCTCCCTCCTTCCTCTTCAACAAAAGTCACGCCAGGGAGGAAAAATAGTTCTCTTCTAATTCCCTTTTCCTTAACCCTCCTCCTCCTCCTCCTCCTCCTCCTCCTCCTCCTCCTCCTCCTCCTCCTCCTCCTCCTTATCTGACGTACGACAAGAAATCGAACTTTTTTTGCTTTCTTTCTTTTCTCCATATTTTTGAAACGTCAGATTCTGTTCGTCTTAACCCTAAATTTTCGCTTTTCTTTTTTTTCTTTTAATGAATCGATGTTGAAGAAGAAGAAGAAGGAGAAAAAGAAGAAAGGTGATGATAATGAATGCGAAAAATACACACACACACACACACACACACACACACACACACACACACACACACACACACACACACACACACACACACACACACACACACACACACACACACACACACACACACACACACACACACACACACACACACACACACACACATTTCCATTCCTTTCCTTTCCGTCTGCCAAAATTAAGATGACGACAGAATGACAAAAAAACTCTCTCTCTCTCTCTCTCTCTCTCTCTCTCTCTCTCTCTCTCTCTCTCTCTCTCTCTCTCTCTCTCTCTCTCTCTCTCAAAAATAAAAAAAAAAAAAAAAATAACGCCCCAGAAGTCTTCCACAATTTTCCGATATATTTGAGAGCCAGGAAGGAAAGGGGAAAAAAAAGAGGAAAAGAAAAAAAAAGAAAAAGAATAAGAGGGAACAGGCGTCGCTCAAGATGGCGTCTGACGTCTCCGCGACTCGTCCTCCAAAAATATGGGTCCAGAAAAAGGTGTCAAATTAAGTTCTCGTCAATTATAAGACTTTTGGATTCTTTATTTTTTTTTTCGCGGGGGGGAGAGGAGGAGTGGGGGATATTTTTGTCTTTTTATTTTTTGTGGTTTGTTTTCTATTTGTATTTCTTTTTCCTTTTATTGTTTTCTTTTGTGAGTATTTTCTGCATATATTTTTACCTTCAACTTTCTTGAAGGTAAAAAAAATATAGACTAAGATAAGACAAAGCAAGACTAATAAATCATCAAATATCTTTACACAACATCACCAATAAAAATAAACAACAAAAGAAGATTGATGATAACAACAATAACATCGAGAACAATACCAGGGCCAATTAGAGCTTACATATAAATAAATCACACGATGCATTATAACAATTCCATAAACTGATATAATTTACGTATATTCACGACAAGTATAATAAGACACACTCCTCTTACCTGTAACACTCACACCTTTAATTAAGACGAGAACTCACCTGTACTACCAAGAAGGTTTAGATATCGGGTAACACTCTTTATTTATTTATTTATTTATTTATTTATTTCATTTTTATTTTTGGAGCGGTGGGCGTGAGGCGGCAAGGACCGTGGAGGCTCAAAGTAAAGATGGGAGCCTGTGATTATGTTGTTGTGGTTGTTGTTGTTGTTGTTGTTGTTGTTGTTGTCGTTGTTGTTGTTGTTGTTGTTGTTGTAGGAGCGAGTCTCAGCAAGAGTTGAAAATTGTCTGACTCTCTCGGTTTTAATAAATAAGAGAGAGAAGCATAATTATTCTTCGTCTACCCATAAAATGCAGAGATAATTGAGAAGTGAACGTCTTGAAAATCAGAGGAGGAGAAGACAAGGAGGAGGAGGAGGAGGAGGAGGAGGAGGGTTCGGTCAGTCTCAGAGGAAGAATATAAAAAGTAGAAACAGCAATTTACGATCCAATAATCCAAAGGCAAAGTATAAGGAGGAGGAGGAGGAGGAGGAGGAGGAGGAGGAGGAGGAGGAGGAGAAGTTCAAGGCGTAAACTCCATTCTTACCAATCTTGTACCCTCCTCCTCCTCCTCCTCCTCCTCCTCCTCCTCCTCCTCCTGCCCTTCCTCCTCCTCCTCCCGCATGCTTTCCAGCCCTCCTACCTCTCCTCCTCCTCCTCCTCCTCCTCCTCCTCCGTCCTCTCTGCGTGCATTTAATCAGAAATTTTTGTGGTTATCCATCAAGATCTCCGGCAAGTTGAAGCCGCTCGCCCGCTCTCCGCTTCCCGATTACCAATACGCGGATCTACATAATGATTCCCGGACGACCCGCTCACCGCTTCCCCAACCCTCTCCTTCCCTACTCCCCTCTCCTTCCCTCCTCCCATACTCCCCTTCTCCCCTCGCCCCTCTCCTTCCCTCCTCCCCTTCTCCCCTTCTCCCCTTGCCCCGTGCAGTGAGTATTATATAAGAGGGTTTAATTGCTTTTCCTGGACATTGCCTTGTTTTGGGGTAAAGGGAGGTCAGAGGAAAGAGAGAGAGAGGGAGAGTTAGGAAGAGATGTGAGAGAGGAAAGGTCTTAGAGTTTAGGAGAGATAAGTTTGTAATATGTAAAGAGTTTGTATAGATAAAAGGAGGTTGACTCGTATTATTGTAAAGATAGGAAGGAGGAAAGAAAGAGAGGAAAGAGAGAGAAAAGGAGAGTTAGGAAGAGATACGAGAAAGAGGAAAGGTCTTAGAGTTTAGGAGAGATAAGTTTGTAATATGTAAAGAGTTTGTATTGATAAAAGACGTTGACTCGTAGTGGGTTAAAGGTAGGAAGGAGGAAAGAGAGACAGGTAGGGAGAGATATATATAGAGAGAGGGAGATAAAAAGTAGGAGGTATTTAGAGTGAATGGACAGGGAGGAAATTGATAGGTTGAGTTAGTAAAGGTAAGATAGAGTGATTGATTTCGGATTGGGGCAAGAGGATGCAAGGCAGGAGGATATAAAGAGGTAGAAGAGATTACTGAATGGATAGGTAAGAATTTTAAGATAGGTAAAGAGTTAGTAAGAGTTAGAGGTAGCGATAAGAGTAAGAGGACATTGAATTCGTATTTAGGCGAAAGGAGAAGAGGTAGGAAGAGTTAAAGAGATAAAGAGGAAAGAGAGATTAGTGAGAGTAGACAGGTAAGAATTATATACAGGTAAAACGAATTAGTGGTAGATTAGAGAGATGGGTTAGAGATGAAAGGTAAAAGAGATAATGAAAACGAAGATGATTTATAGTTAGGAAGGGAAAGTAAGAGAGGAATGATGTTAAATGAGAAAAGTAGAATTGAGAAAAGAAAGAAAGAAAAAGGAAAGGAGAGAGAAACAGAGTAAGAAGCAGAACAGGTGAAAAGAAAGTAAGGTAAGAGGAAATTAGGTAAATGAAGGAGAAAGGAGAAAAGTGACAGAAAGGAAAAGGAAAGCTAGATGTTATGTGGGTAAAAAGGATGACATAGGTAAAAAAAAAAATTAAGTAGGTAAGGCCATTTTTTTTTTTTTTTTGTGTGTGTGTGTGAGAGAATAAATATGAGCAGGAATGAGGAAAAAAAGAACAATAAGAAAAAGAAGAAGTATAATGGCGTCAACACCACACCACCATCATCAACATCATCAGCATTCACAAATAAAAAAAATAAAAAAAATAACTGACATTCTGATTTACCCAAAGATGAAAATTAAAAAAGTTACCCCAAAAATCAAACTAATAATGTCGGAGTTTATGAACAGGTAATATTTTTTTCCTTTGGCTCACCTGAGGATAATTAAGCTCCCGTGTTGATGCCGCGCTCATTAACACTTTTTCGATGCAGGTTAACGACGTGTCGAATGGGAGGATTTTAGCCACCGGGAAATCGTTCGTGGAGGGAGAAATTTGTCTTGGGAGAGAGAAGATTGAGGAGGGATATTTTTTGCACCTGGAGAGAAAAATGTACCTGTGGAGAGAAAAAATCAATATCTGGAGAGAAAAGTTAACCTGTGGAGAGAAAAAATAATTACCTGTGGAGAGAAAGGTCGAACATGTGGAGAGAAAATTATTCGTGTGGAGAGAAATTTTGTACCTCTGGAGAGAAAATGTGTAGCTTTGGAGAGAACAAATAACCTGTGGAGAGAAATCTTAACCTGTGGAGAGAAACTTCGTACTTCTGGAGGGAAAATTTGTACCTATGGAGAGAAAATTTGTACCTGTGGAGAGAAAATTTGTACCTCTGGAGAGAGAAAAGCTGCATCAGGGAGGGAAAAATCATACCACTGAAGAGGAGATTTTTTTTTGTTTTGTTTTGTTTTGTTATGGAGTAGATTTGAACCCCATGAGGAGAAATTTTGCACGTGTGATTTTTCTCCTTAGGGAATAATTTTGCAGTTCAGGAGATAAGAGGAAATAGATAACAGGTAATGGAGAGATAAAAAAAAAAAAGAAATACGAAGGAGAAAAATAATAACAAGAATCATAATAATAGATAGGGACAGAGACAATAGAGAAAGAGAGAGAGAAGAAAATAAGAAACAATATGAGAGAGAGAGAGAGAGAGAGACCCTGCATATAAGAGAGCTAATGGAAGATGTGGCTGTGTTTATGGTAATGGGGGCAGCTCCTCCATTCATCACCTGGAGGAGAGTCACGCTTGAAAGGTCCTCCGCGCACACCTGACTCCGGGAATTACCTTGCCTGCCCCGCGCCGATAATCATGCCGGGGAAATTTTTGCTTTGAGACCCCGATCACTCAAGGATGTTTATCGGCCCTGCACTCCTCCTCCTCCTCCTCCTCCTCTTCCTCTTCTTCTTCCTCGTCTTCTGTGTTCGTCATTCTCCTGTTTCTTTCTCTTCTGTGTTTCTCCTTTTTCTTCGTCGTCCTCTGCTTCCTCTTCTTTTTCCTCTTTTATTTTCTCCTCCTCCTCCTCATCCTCATCTTCTTCTTCCTCGTCTTCTGTGTTCGTCATTCTCCTGTTTCATCCTCTTTCTCCTTCTTCGTCTTCCTCTTCTTTTTCCTCCTTCTTTTCTCTTTTTCATTTTTTTGTTTTCTTTTTCTTCTTTTCATTATATTCTTTTTTTCTGGTTCCTTTTCTTCTATTACTTCGTTTTTGTTCTTGTTCTTCTTCTTCTTCTTTTTCTTTTTTATTATTATTATTCTACGCCTTTCGCTTTTAATTACTCCTCCTCTTCATCTCCATCTTCCTTTTCTCTCTCCTTAATTTATTGATCTTCTTCCTATTCCTTATCTTCTTCCTTTCCTCATCATTATTTTTCTCCTCCTATTCTTTCAGTCACTTCTACTTTTCCTGCCTTTCATTCGCCATCTCTTTCTCCTCCTCTCCTTTCCTTTCTCTTTCTTTCTCTTTTTCATTTTCATTTCCAACCCTCATTCCTGTAATTACTCATATTCTTCCTTTTCCTCATCTTCCTCCTCCATCTCCTCTCCCTCCTCCTCTTCCTCCTCCTCCTCCTACTATTACTACTAAATCATTTCTTCTTATCCTCCTCCTCCTCCTCCTCCTCCTTCTCTTACCCTTTCAATTTTCCTGTTTTTGCTTTCGTTTTTCTTGAGCGGAATTTAATCATTGACCGTGCCTTGTGTGTGTGTGTGTGTGTGTGTGTGTGTGTGTGTGTGTGTGTGTGTGTGTGTGTGTGTGTGTGCGTGTGTGTGTTCTATATTTGTCTCAGTTTCTTCCTCTCTTCTTCCCGTCACCCATTATTTTTCCCTCTATCCCTTTCTCTCCTTTTATCTTCCTTCTCTCTTTATTCCTTCCTCCTTTATTCTTTCCTTCATGTCCTTTCTCTTCTTTTATCTTCATTCTCTTTTATCAATATTTTCCTCACCTTTCCTATACTCTTTTTTCCCTTCTCTCTCCTTTTTCCTCCTCATCTGCCTCCTCCAGTTTGCCTCCCTTCGTCTTTTCTTCCTTTTCTTTATCTTCCTCTTTTCCTTCTCCTCTTCCATCTTCTCTGTATCACTTCTCTTTCTTCCCCTTCGTCAGTCCTTTTTTCTACTCTTCCTCTTCCTCCTCCTCATCATCATCATCATCCACCTAGTTCTCTTCCTCCTCTCCTTTTTTCTCTTCATCTTTCCTTCTTAAAACTTACCCTCTTCTTTCTTTCATTCCTTTCAACCCTCCTCCTCCTTCTCCTCCTCCTCCTCCTCCCGCCCATCATTGCCGCGTCAGGGCCCATCACCGCCTGCCCCATACTGAGCGCCTCGTCCAGGTAACATGTGATATTAATTGCAATTACAGGTAAGAGGGAGCCGCCCCCTACGTCTTCTCATTACCTGGGCTGTGAGGGACGCTTACCTGGCCTTACCTGTCACTCCGGAGACCACCTGGACGATCACTACTATTTCTTCGACTACTTCTTCTACTATTACTACTACAACCCACGTCCTCCTCTTACTACTACTACTACTACTACTACTACTACTACTACTACTACTACTACTACTACTTGCGCAGGTAAAGTTAAAGATATAAAAAAAAGGGAAGTAATCATTTTTTTTTTTCGTTTATGAATGCACCAATCTCCCTCCCCTCCCTCTCCCTCTCCCTCCCTCCTCCCCCCCTCCACCATCTCGCCCTCTATCACATAATTACCCCAAATTAGTGGGTTCGGGAAACACATGATTGATCGCCGAAGACTGGGGAGCAAAATATGATGAACGATACATCGGAGTGACTGATCGGAGGCTGGGGCTGATGGTGATGGTGATGGTGATGAGGATGGTGATGGTGATGAGGATGGTGATGATAGTGAGGTGGAGGAGGAGAAGGAGGAGGATGTTTGATGATCTTTGTGATAATAGTAATGATGATGATGATGATGATGATAATGATAGTGAGCCCAATAGACCCTTGATTGCAATTTCGTATTTTTCTTTTTTCTTTTTTTTTTTTTCTTTTTTTTTTAGTGTGTTTTTTGTGTAGTTTCCGCTCCGTTTGCGACTTGATTTGACTTGATTTGTTTTGTTTGGGACTTGATTTGACGACTTTCTATTTTTCGCTGTTGAGTTGTTTTGACTTGTTTTGTTTGGGGTTATATTTGACGATTGATTTTCTTGTGAACTTTATTTGACTTTATTTTCTTCTCTTTGGGATTTTATGTGACGTTCTGTGAGTGGTGTTTGATTTGACATTTCCTTTGTTTGAACCTTTATTTTACTCTATAATGGAAAGAAGAAAGTAGAGAATGGATGAAACAAAGACAGGAAGAAAGATGAATGAACGAATGACGAAAAATTAAATAATAAATAAAATATATTGATATAAAGAGAGGAAAGTTGATAAATATGTGGTCAATATATAGATCGATAGATAGTCAGACTGGAGTGACTTTGTGTCAAACCGCCGACTACTCCGTGAAACTGAATCGACATAATGCATAGTCCGTCAACGCCAACTCCGGCTGTACGGGCATGTGGCACCATACCCTGAAGCTGATCCTGCTCATCGGGTTGACTCTGTAACCCTGAGTGGAGGAGGCCAAGGGGACGCCCACGGAGTTCGTAGCTTGAGCAAGTCGATAGATCCTGCCGGGAGGTACTCAGGATGGGAAGGGCCTGCTTGGAGACTCGTACGGAGGGACCCCCGGACTTGGAATCGTAGGGTGGGCGAGGCGACGCTCCCCACGGCGTTTGACTCCAATGATTGATTGATTTATTAAATTAACAAATAATAAAAACGCGAACTAGCCTCACCTGCTTATTCCTGGAGTGTCAGTCCAAACTCTGCAGGAAAGGTTAAAGTGTTGACTTCCAACGCGAACCATCGACTTGGTCCACAGCAAAAAATACGAAAAGAAAATAGTTTACGTTCATCATTGTCTTGCTTTTATTATTGTTATATTAAAACTTTTTTTCATGTTATTCTTGTTGTTCTTGCTGTTGATAATGATGGTGTTTAAAGATTGTTCCCTCCCTACAGGGGCAGCACGGGCCTTGCAATGGCGGCCCGTGGCGGGGTGCCGACAGACCGACTCTATCGGCTGACGTCAGCCAAGCCGATCAAGTCGGTCCGTCGACGAGGACTGGCGTGTCTCTGAATGATGATGATAATGTTCTTATTTATGCATCAGTTGTTCCGTCCTTCATTTTTTTGGAAGTTTTTTTTTAAATGCAGGATTAATTGAGGCTCTATTATTATTATTGTTATTATTATTCATTATT
>NC_066558.1:4966779-5004279 GCF_024679095.1 Eriocheir sinensis
CTCTATATATTACCTAACCTTACCTTTTTTTCTAGTTGATGTGGAGATTTGCTTTACCGTACCTTACTTAACCTTTCTTTCCTTGCTATTTGGCTGGAGATTCGCTTTACCGTACCTTACTTAACCTTTCTTTCCTTGCTATTTGGCTGGAGATTCGCTTTACCGTACCTTACTTAACCTTTCTTTCCTCGCTATTTGGCTGGAGATTCGCTTTACCGTACCTTACTTAACCTTTCTTTCCTTGCTATTTGGCTGGAGATTCGCTTTACCGTACCTTCCTTTCCTTGCTATTTGGCTGGAGATTCGCTTTACCGTACCTTACTTAACCTTTCTTTCCTTGCTATTTGGCTGGAGATTCGCTTTACCGTACCTTACTTAACCTTCCTTTCCTTGATATTTGGCTGGAGATTCGCTTTACCGTACCTTACTTAACCTTTCTTTCCTTGCTATTTGGCTGGGAGATTCGCTTTACCGTACCTTACTTAACCTTTCTTTCCTTGCTATTTGGCTGGAGATTCGCTTTACCGTACCTTACTTTACCTTTCTTTCCTTGCTATTTGGCTGGAGATTCGCTTTACCGTACCTTACTTAACCTTTCTTTCCTTGCTATTTGGCTGGAGATTCGCTTTACCGTACCTTACTTAACCTTACTTTCCTTGCTATTTGGCTGGAGATTCGCTTTACCGTACCTTACTTAACCTTACTTTCCTTGCTATTTGGCTGGAGATTCGCTGTACCGTACCTTACTTAATCTTTCTTTCCTTGCTCTTTGGCTGATGGAAAGCATGGAGTGTTGATATCTATGTGTTACCTCACCTTACCTTGCATCATCTAACTTTGCCTTTTATTTTTAGTAGATGGTGAAAAGCACTGTTGCCATTCCCTTATATACCTTACCTTACCTTACCTTACCTTACCCTACCTTATCCTACCTTACCCTACCTTATCCTACCTTACCTTACCTTACCCTACCTTACCTTACCCTACCATACCATACCATATCATATCATACCATACCATACCATACCATACCATATCATATCATACCATACCTTACCTTACCTTACCTTACCTTACCTTTTCATTCATCTACATGTATACGTGTCTTTTGTTCTCTTGTCTCTCTGTCTCTAATATATAAATTGTTAGATACATACATACATACATACATACATACATATCTATCAAATATGGCAGGAGAGTCAATTATCTTCGTGAATGGATAATATCGTTGAGAGCGTCATTAAAGCAGGAAATTCACTATGTACAATATGCACACAAGCTGGAAGGGGAAGGGAACGGGAGGGGGAAGGGAGAATCAACGGCCATTACATCTCATTTGGATCACGAGGGATGTCGGTGTGATGGATGGCAGTGACGCGGCAATCCCGAATCCGAGGCATCGTGGGTGGAGGCGGATTGAGCCTTTCCTTCGGGTGGTGTTTTGCGGTAGGCTGCAGATTTTGATTTACGGAAGTGTTGGTTTTGGGGGGGGTGGTAATGGTGACGGATGGGGTGGTGGTGGTGGTGGTGGTGGTGGTGATTGTGGTAATAATAATAATAGTAGTAGTAGTAGTAGTAGTAGTAGTAGTAGTAGTAGTAGTAGTAGTAGCAGTAGTGGTAGTAATAGTAATAGTTATAGAAGTAGTAGTAGTAATAGTAATAGTAGTAGTAGAAGTAGTCGTAGTAGTAGTAAAGAGACAGGTAGACAGACAGACATAAAAAGTTTGACAGAAAGACAGACAAACACAGCAACATCAAAGGACATTCAGTAACAGTTTAACTAATAACTAAATTGAATTATAAAAAAAAAGACAAACAGCAGAAAACTGAGAAAATTTGAGGCGGACATTCACTGACGCACAAACGAAAAAGAAAAATAGAAATGAAAAAAATGAAGGAAAGAAAGAAAAAAGTGGAAAAATTAGAACAAGAAAATAGCAAAGAACATCTAACAACAAAAAGGAAAAAGGAAAAAAGAAAAAAGAAAAAAACATCTATCAATTTTTCCAACACGCAAATGAAGGGAAAAAAGAAAAATAAGTACGTGAAAAAAAAACAGAAAAATAGAAGCGTCCCCCCAAAAAATAGAAATGAAAAAAATGAAAAAAGAAAATGGGAAAATGAGAACAAGAAAATAACAAACGACATCTAACAACAAAAAGGGAAAAAAAGTATAAAAAAAGTAAAAAAACACATCTATCAATTTTTCCAACACGCAAATGAAGAGAAAAACCAAAATAAAAAAAAATATGCAAAAAAACAGAAGCGTCCATTTAGCATCACGCAAGATAATTAATAGATAAAAGGAAACGGGAACTCGCGCGCCCCAGCCGGTCACTTTCCACACATTATCGTACATCCATCACGACACGCGCCACATAAACCGCCCTCGTTGCCCACGCCGAGGAGGAAAGGAGCCGAAATTACGATCATTAGATACAGCGCTCGAAGATTATTAAGTCGAATTCACACAAGACTGTTTTTTTTTTCTCTCTCGTTCGCGCTCTCTCGTTCTCTCGTTCGCTCTCTCGTTTTCTCGTTCTCTCGTTTTCTCGTTCTCTCGTTTTCTCGTTCTCTCTCTCGTTTTCTCGTTTTCTCTCGTTTTCTCGTTCTCTCTCGTTTTCTCGTTTTCTCTCGTTTTCTCTCTCTCTCTCTCTCTCTCTCTCTCTCTCTCTCTCTCTCTCTCTCTCTCTCTCTCTCTCTCTCTCTCTCTCTCTCTCTCTCTCTCTCTCTCTCTCTCTCTCTCTCTCTCTCTCTCATTTCTATCTTTTGCTGTTATCTTTTACTTTTTTCTTCATTTTTTCCTTTTCTATGCATATATCTTTTTTACGACCTATATTTTCCTCACCTCACCTATTTTTCTATCTTTTTTTTTCCTTTTCGCTGACTTTCTTCTCATTTATCACCTGTTTATTTTTTTTCTCTTTATATTTTTTTTCCTGATCAATGACTTTTTTTCCTTATTCCTCAATTATTTAACTTTTATCTCCTGTTTTCATTTCCACGACATTTTATTTTCCTCATATATTCATTCTCGCTCATCTTTAATCTTTTTCCTCCTTCACACCAGTTTTTCCTCAATTTTTCCTATTTCTATAATTTTCCCCTTTTTTCCTACCCAATGACTTTTTTGTAGCATATTTATCATAAGCTTAATATTAACCCAACGCCCTTGTTAAAAAAAATGACATATACACGAACACTCCCTTCTAGTTTCCCCCAGGGTTCGCGCCCCCCCTTGGATATTAACAACGCCCCCAGGATAGCGCCGCGCCCCCGGGGTAAGAATTCCTGCCCTAGCTGTCACAGGAGCAATACACAGCACGCCACCTCTGCACCTCAGCTCATTATAACATTCATAACTTGATTATTAACATTTCACGCATTCATTTTATCCTTATTTTTTACAACGAAGGGGACAGCTCAAGGGCACAAAAAAAAGGAAATAATGCTAAAAACAAAAACGCTACTCGCTGCTCCTAAAAAGAATCCAAAGAGGTGGCCGAAAGAGCTTACCAGTCATTCTATTCTTACTTAGTCTTCTGCAGGATATTTACTTCCCTTCTCTTCTATGTTTATTTTTTTCTTTAACTACTTTTCTTTTTTTTTTTTAGTGATTCGTTGTTTGTTCCTTAATCAATGGGTTTTTTTTTCCTTTGCTTTCTTTTTGTTTTATTTTCGCTGTCTTTTTTTATCACTAATTTGCTATACTTTTCACTTGTTATCTTTGGTATCTTTCTTTTCATTTTCTTCTTTCAGTATTTTTGTTTGTTCGTTTCTTTTTTTATTATGCTTCTTTATTTTTCTTCTTTCATCGCCTGCTTCTGTTATTTGTTTCACTCGCGTCTCCGTTCTTCCTCTTCTTTGTCTTCATCTTCTTTTTCTTTCCTTTTTCTCCTTCTGTCCTTTTTTCTTTTTTTCTTCTTTTTCTTCTTCTTTCCTTTTTCTTCTATTTCTTTTTCTTCTTTCCTTTTTATTTTTCTTCTCTTTCTTCTTCTTCTTCTTCTTCTTCTTCCCTATTATTGTTGATTTGTATTACCTTATTGTTCTTTATTCTCTTATTTCTCTCTCCTGGTTTTGTTATTTGTTCCTCCTCGCGTCTCTGTTCTTCGTTTTCGTCTTCTTCATCTTCATCTTCATCTTCTTCTTCTTCTTCTTCTTATTATTATTATTATTATTATTATTATTATTATTATTATTATTATTCCTTATCCCCCCCCCCCACACTTCGTCCTGGCCTTCATTTTCTTCTTCATCTTCGGCTTCGTCTTCATCTACTTCTTCTTCTCCTTCTTATTCTTATTCTTCCTATTCCCTCCCCCGTCCTGGCAGGTAATCAGACAGCCATCCCATCCCCGCCGCGGCCGCCTCGCCATCGCTCACGCTAATAGAGTTTTAGGCGTCACCTCCGCCTTGCTTCCAGCGCCATTAAATTAATCCATCACAAAAACGCAGCCGTAGAAAAGTAATCCCGTAAAAAAGCGAACATGCTTATATATTTCCCGTAGAGCATCGAACACATGATTGGCGGACGCTCCTTCCCTGCTGGCCGCTGATTGGCTCTCCCCGTACCGCTACTCCGCTCGCCCGATTGCATGTAATGGGATCAAATTGTTGGAAATAATTGCCTTCCCCGCCGCCTCACCTTGCAAAAACCCCACGCTAATGATATCAATTTCTAGCCGTCATGGAGTCGTGGTCAGCAGCGGCACGCAAAAACGGAACGAGAATGAAAATGACTCCACGACAGACGGACGCGCTCGACGGGTTGTGTTGTGACGCGCCATCTACCGCCCTGGATGAAGCTATAAAAGGCCGCGTCCCTGGCCCCGAGGTGACACTCTGAGCGGCGTGATCGGAGGGCGGAGACGTGAGGTAATGAGGCTCGTGTGGCGGTGACGAGGTGATGACAAGCCATTAAGTTAAAAAAGATGATGGCGGGATATTGTAGCGAGAGAGAGAGAGAGAGAGAGAGAGAGAGAGAGAGAGAGAGAGAGAGAGAGAGAGAAGGAGAGAGAGGAAATAGAGGAAGAGAGAGAGAGAGAGAGAGAGAGATTATCGAAAGAAAAATAGTAAATAGTGAAGAGAGAGAGAGAGATTATCGAAAGAAAAAAATAGTAAATAGTGAAAGAGAGAGAGAGAGAGATTATCGAAAGAAAAAAAATAGTAAATAGTTAAATAATGTTTCGATGTATAATTGTGTTTCTTGAATATTGAAAAAAAAGAAAAAAGGAAAAAAAATACGAGTACTCGACATGTTTAATTACGGAGATTGAAAGCTCTGTTGTACACGCCCTAACGCGCATACACACACACACACACACACACACACACACACACACACACACACACACACACACACACACGCTCCCTCCTTCCCTCCTCCTCCTCCTCTCTCTCTATTTCTCCTTCTCTCCATTCGTCTTCTATTCCTTAACCTCATCATATATATATTTCTCTCCCTCCCTCTTTCTCTCCTTTCCTCCATCTCTCCATTCGTCATCCAATTGTCCCTCTTTCTTTCCCTTCTTCTCTCCTTCCCTCCATCTCTCCATTCGTCATCTGTCTATCCCTTCCTCAATTCCTCTCTTTCTCTCTCTTTCTCTTTCTTCACATCTTCTTTCGTCATTCATTTGTCTCTCTCTCTTTCCCTTCTTCTCTCCTTTCCTCCATCTCTCCATTCATCAGTCTATAACTTCCTCCATTCCTCTCGTTCTCTCTCTTTCTCTTCCATTTGTCTCTCTCTTTCTCTCCTCTCCTCTCCTCCATTTTCCCATTCATCAACTATCTATCCCTTACGCCATCCATCTCCCTCTCTCTCCCTTTCCCTCCCCATCCTTCTCTCCTCTATCCATCATCCCTCCCTCCCTCCCTCCCCCCTAACATAATGACATATCCTCTTTCCTTATTATGATGGATCACTCTTGTCCTTTTCCCTTCAACCTTTTATTTCCTGGTTCTGTTTTTTGCTCAGCCGTTCACTCCCTCGTTCATTAGTTTTGTTTCTCTCTGTTTCTTTCATCTATTGTTTTCCCTGGTTTTGTTTCTCTGTGTTTCTATCATTTATTGTTTTCCCTGGTTTTGTTTTTCTCTGTTTCTCTCATTTATTGTTTTCTCTGGTTTTGTTTCTCTTTGTTTCTCTCATTTATTGTTTTCTCTGGTTTTGTTTTTCTCTGTTTCTATCATTTATTGTTTTCTCTGGTTTTGTTTCTCTCTGTTTCTTTCATTTATTGTTTTCTCTGGTTTTGTTTCTCTGTTTCTTTCATTTATTGTTTTCTCTGGTTTTGTTTCTCTCTGTTTCTCTCATTTATTGTTTTCCCTGGTTTTGTTTTTCTCTGTTTCTTTCATTTATTGTTTTCTCTGGTTTTGTTTCTCTATGTTTCTATCATTTATTGTTTTCCCTGGTTTTGTTTCTCTATGTTTCTATCATTTATTGTTTTCCCTGGTTTTGTTTCTCTCTGTTTCTTTCATTT
Source organism: Eriocheir sinensis (assembly GCF_024679095.1). Lineage (NCBI taxonomy): Eukaryota > Metazoa > Arthropoda > Malacostraca > Decapoda > Varunidae > Eriocheir > Eriocheir sinensis. Next base: position 4,973,256 of record NC_066558.1, read on the forward strand.
ATTGTTTTCCCTGGTTTTGTTTCTCTCTGTTTCTTTCATTTATTGTTTTCCCTGGTTTTGTTTCTCTCTGTTTCTTTCATTTATTGTTTTCCCTGGTTTTGTTTCTCTCTGTTTCTTTCATTTATTGTTTTCTCTGATTTTGTTTCTCTCTGTTTCTTTCATTTATTGTTTTCTCTGGTTTTGTTTCTCTCTGTTTCTTTCATTTATTGTTTTCCCTGGTTTTGTTTTTCTCTGTTTCTCTCATTTATTGTTTTCCCTGGTTTTGTTTCTCTATGTTTCTTTCATTTATTGTTTTCCCTGGTTTTGTTTTTCTCTGTTTCTTTCATTTATTGTTTTCTCTGGTTTTGTTTCTCTCTGTTTCTTTCATTTATTGTTTTCTCTGGTTTTGTTTCTCTGTTTCTTTCATTTATTGTTTTCTCTGGTTTTGTTTCTCTATGTTTCTATCATTTATTGTTTTCTCTGGTTTTGTTTCTCTCTGTTTCTTTCATTTATTGTTTTCTCTGGTTTTGTTTTTCTCTGTTTCTTTCATTTATTGTTTTCCCTGGTTTTGTTTCTCTATGTTTCTTTCATTTATTGTTTTCCCTGGTTTTGTTTTTCTCTGTTTCTTTCATTTATTGTTTTCTCTGGTTTTGTTTCTCTCTGTTTCTTTCATTTATTGTTTTCTCTGGTTTTGTTTCTCTGTTTCTTTCATTTATTGTTTTCTCTGGTTTTGTTTCTCTATGTTTCTATCATTTATTGTTTTCTCTGGTTTTGTTTCTTTGTTTCTTTCATTTATTGTTTTCCCTGGTTTTGTTTTTCTCTGTTTCTTTCATCTATTGTTTTCTCTGGTTTTGTTTATCTCTGTTTCTTTCACTTATTGTTTTCTCTGGTTTGGTTTCTCTGTTTCTTTCATTTATTGTTTTCTCTTTGCATCACCTGGCTTTGTTTTGTTGATTTTTATCTGTTTTAATTTTTCTTTATCTGTTTCGTTCATAAATTATTAACTTCATTCACTGTGTTTTGATTTCTTTCATTGTCTTATTCTTTTTTTTTTCTTTTTTTTTAACTTTCATAAACTATCTTCCCTTTATCATCCTTATATTAACGTTTTTATTAGTTTATATTTTGTTGTTCGTTTTTTTTACTTTCAGCCTTTTTTTTATTTTCTGGAAGCCTTTGTGATTCATTAGTTTCATTCATTTATTATTTCCACTTTTTTTTCCTCCTTCTTCCTCTCACTCCACCTTGCCTTAGCTCCCTCCACCGTTCTTCGACCTGTCCACCTCCACCTCAATCATATATCTAACCTTACCTTTCTTTTGATTACCTCACCTTACCTGTTCATCACCTGTTCCACCTTTCTTTCCTTTCTTTATCCTCTTCCACCTTTCTTCCTTCTTCCTAACCTCACCTTTATTTTTTTTCCCTTTAACTCCTCCACCTTCACTTCCTTCCCTCTCCTTCGATCTTTACCTTCCCTTTCCTTCACCTGTCCCACCCTCGCCCCCTCACCTGGATTACCTGGGCTGATGACACACACACGCCCGCTGCCTTGAGTCGTGGGAGGCCGTGGGCGTGGCAAGGTGGGCGTGGGTGGTCTGAGGGATGGACTGACAGGCGGGGGGGGGAGGGAGAAAGGAGAGGGGAGGGAAGGAAGGAAGGGGGTAGAGGCGAAAGGGTGAAGGAGAGGAAGAAGGGGGGAAAGAGGGGAGGAAGGAAGGGAAGGAAAGATGGTGAGAAATAGAGGGGGGAAGGTGGAAGAGGAAGGGAAGAAAGGAGAGAAGGAAAGGTGGAGGGAGAGAAGGAGAGAAAGGGGGAGGGAAGAAGGAAAGGAAGAGGGAGGGAAGAGGAGGGAGAGTGTGATAGAGGGAAGGGAAGGGAAGGGAAAGGAGGGAAGGGTTATGGAGCTATATGAGAAGGGGAAGAGAAGAGGGGGAAGGGAAGGGGAAGGGGAGAAGAGGAAGGAAAGGGAGATAAAATTAATGATGGGAGGGAAAGGTTTTATTGAGAGGTAAAGGAGGATGGATCATTACTTTCCTTCCCTTCATCTTTCCTTCCCTTCATCTTTCCTTCCCTTCATCTTTCCTTCCCTTCATCTTTCCTTCCCTTCATCTTTCCTTCCCTTCATCTTTCCTTCCCTTCATCTTCCCTTCCCTTCATCTTTCCTACCCTTTCATCTTTCCTTCCCTTTCATCGTTCCTTTCCTTCATCTTTCCTTCCCTTCATCTTTCCTTCCCTTCATCTTTCCTTCCCTTCGTCTTTCCTTCCCTTCATCTTTCCTTTCCTTCATCTTTCCTTCCCTTCATCTTTCCTACCCTTTCATCTTTCCTTCCCTTTCATCGTTCCTTCCCTTCATCTTTCCTACCCTTTCATCTTTCCTTCCCTTCATCTTCCCTTCCCTTCATCTTACCTTCCCTTCATCTTTCCTTCCCTTCATCATTCCTTCACTTCATATTCCTTTCCCTTAATCTTTCCTTCCCTTCATCTTTCCTTCCTTCATCTTCCTTCCTTCATCTTCCTTCCTTCATCTTTCCTTCCCTTCATCTTTCCTTCCCTTCATCTTTCCTTCCCTTCATCTTCCCTTCCCTTCATCTTTCCTTCCCTTCATCTTTCCTTCCCTTCATCTTTCCTTCCCTTCATCTTTCCTTCCCTTCATCTTCCCTTACCTTCATCTTTCCTTCCCTTCATCTTTCCTTCCCTTCATCTTTCCTTCCCTTCATCTTTCCTTCCCTTCATCTTTCCTTCCCTTTCATCTTTCCTTCCCTTCATCTTTCCTTCCCTTTCATCGTTCCTTCCCTTCATCTTTCCTTCCCTTCATCTTTCCTTCCCTTCATCTTTCCTTCCCTTCATCTTTCCTTCCCTTCATCTTTCCTTCCCTTCATCTTCCCTTCCCTTCATCTTTCCTTCCCTTCACCTTTCCTTCCCTTCATCTTTCCTTCCCTTCATCTTTCCTTCCCTTCATCTTTCCTTCCCTTCATCTTTCCTTCCCTTCATCTTTCCTTCCCTTCATCTTTCCTTCCCTTCATCTTCCCTTCCCTTCATCTTTCCTTCCCTTCACCTTTCCTTCCCTTCAGCTTTCCTTCCCTTCATCTTTCCTTCCCTTCATCTTTCCTTCCCTTCATCTTTCCTTCCTTCATCTTTCCTTCCTTCATCTTCCCTTCCTTCATCTTTCCTTCCCTTTCAACTTTCCTTCCCTTCATCTTTCCTTCCCTTCATCTTCCCTTCCCTTCATCTTTCCTTCCCTTTCATCGTTCCTTCCCTTCATCTTTCCTTCCCTTCATCTTCCCTTCCCTTCATCTTTCCTTCCCTTCATCTTTCCTTCCCTTCATCTTCCCTTCCCTTCTTCTTTCCTTCCCTTCATCTTCCTTTCCCTTCATCTTTCCTTCCCTTCATCTTTCCTTCCCTTCATCTTCCCTTCCCTTCATCTTTCCTTCCCTTCATCTTTCCTTCCCTTCATCTTCCTCCTTTTCCCTTTTTTTTCCTTCCTTCACTTTCTTTTCTATCATTCCTTTCTTTTCTTCCCTCATCTCCCTTTTCCCTTCCTCCTGTATTTCCCCTTCTTCTTTCTTTTCCTTCTCTTCTCCTTCCCTTCCCTTTTAATTTCTTTCTTTCCTCTCCTTTCTTACCTCTTCTTTCGTTCTTCACTTTTCCCTTTCATTCCTCCTCTTCCTTCCCTCAATCCCGTCTTTCCCTTTCTCCCTTTTCTCTTTCCTATTTCTCTTATCTCCTTCATTTGCTTCTGCTATCTCATCGTCCTTCACTCCTCCCCTTTTCTTCCTTCTTTTCTTTTTCTTTCTTCCTTCTTTCCTCCTTTTTTTCCCTTCCCTTCTTACCTTCCTTCTCCTCCACCTCTCTTCCTTTCCTCTTCATCCTTCCCTTATTCACTTCCTTCTTCCCTTCTTCCCTCCTCCTCTCCCTTCCCTTCCTTCCTTTCTTCCATAACGTCAAAGAACAATCATAAGAATCACACCCTTTCCCAATCACTTAATAGACGCAGTGAAGAGTGTGTGAGGGAGTGCGGGAAAAACGGTGACAAAAGAGCATCGCGGTGATTACTCCCGCTAACGATCTGAACCCTTTATACTTAGGATCCAAACCCTTATACTTACGATCCGATCACTTATAGTTACGTTTCAGTTCCTTATACTTAGCTTTCACGTCACTTCTCTCGCGTTAAAAGGTTAGCGAGAGAGAGAGAGAGAGAGAGAGACTTTTCACGGATTTTTACACTAATTTGCAAACCGTGTGAATGTGAAGAACTTTTTTTTTCGTGTATAACTTAACAAGACGTGACTAGATAGATAGATAGATAGATAGATAGATAGATAGATAGACAGTTAGATAGATAGATAGATAAAGAGACAAACACCTCAATAATAAGTTAGATAGATTTAAAGAAGAGAACGAAAGAAAAGAATGCACATTAATACGAGTGATATTAAAAGAGAAAACAAGAAAACTAGAGAGAGAGAAAAAAGAGAAAAAAGGATTATCGGGAGAGAGAAAATGAGAGAAAAATAGAGATAGAAAGAAAAAAAGAGAGAAAAAGAGACCAAGAAAAGTGATATGGAAGAAAGAAAACAAGAAAACTCAAAAGACAAGAGAGAGAGATGCCAATAAAGTGATATGAAAGAAAAGAACAAGAAAACTCAAAGAAAAAGAGAGACAGAGAGAGCGCTACCTGTACGGCCTCCTTCAGACCCTATTTATATCTCAGGTGTCGCCAGGAGTCACGGATTAGCCAGGTGAAAACACGGAGCAATTAGTCTTCCCGCGGCCCGCATTTACCTGTCCGTCCGAGCGAGTATTAGTTTCCATTAATTAGCCGCCATTGTCCCACCTGGCGGCGTTCAGGTAGCGGCCGCGGGCAGGTGTCGGGGCCCCGTGAGACAAGAGTAATGAGCCGTTTTGGGAGCACTGTTAGGACACACACACGCACACACACACACACACACACACGCATTCTACATACATACATACATACATACATACATAGACTGGTAGATAGATATAGTTAGTCAATGTGTTTGTTCGTTTGTTCGATAGATAGATATATAGACAGACACGTCATCACGCTGCTCCGCCCCAAAATCGCCTCCTGCGCGTACCGGTCACAGTTTTGAAGCAGAGTGACTTGACTTGGTATATACAGACTTAGCAGTGAATGCGGTGAAGAAAAACTGCGTAATCTCAAAAGCCTTTAAAATGACACAAATACTTTAACTTTCTCAGATTGGTAAGATCCTGAGAGTATCATCCCGATTCCTCTCTCTCATTCCTCTGTTTTTCCTCCATCTCTCTTCCGTCCCTTCCTCTGTATTTCTCATTCCACCTCTCCTCTTCCTTCTTTCTTCTTTGCCTTCTTCTTTTTTTTCCTCTCCGTTCCCTTCCCTTCCTTTCCTTTCGTTTCCTTCCTATGCCATTCGTTCCTCTCTCCCTCTTTCTCATTCCACCTCTCCTCTTCCTTCTCTCTTCTTTACCTTCTCCTTTTTTCCTCTCCATTCCCTTCCTTTCCTTTCGTTCTTGTTCATCGTTTCTTCTCCTCTTTCTCTTCCCTCTCTATCGTTATTTTCTTTCTCTTCTCCCTTTCTTTTCCTTTCTCTTCCTTTCCTCTTTCCTTACCTCCCCTTTCTTATCTAACTCTTTCTATCCCTCGTTCTCCTCTCTCTCTCTCTCTCTCTCTCTCTCTCTCTCTCTCTCTCTCTCTCTCTCTCTCTCTCTCTCTCTCTCTCTCTCTCTCTCTCTCTCTCTCTCTCTCTCTCTCTCTCTCTCTCTCTCTCTCTCTCTCTCTCTCTCTCTCTCTCTCTCTCTCTCTCTCTCTCTCTCTCTCTCTCTCTCTCTCTCTCTCTCTCTCTCTCTCTCTCTCTCTCCCTCCCTTGTAGCTGTGACGTGTTCCAGCGATGCTTGACTAAACGGTTGACAGGGAGGGAGAGATGACCGTGCAAAGAAGAGCTCCCTTTGTCAACAGCCCCCTCCTCCTCCTCCTCCTCCTCCTCCTCCTCCTGCTCTTCTCTACCGTCTCCTTTCCTCTCCTTTCCCTTCCTTCTCTTTCATATCTGCTCCTCTTCTTTCCTTCGCTTTTGTTTCTCTTCCTCCTCCTCCTCCTCCTCCTCCTCCTCCTCCTCCTCCTCCTCCTCCTCCTCCTCTTCCTTCTATTTCTCCTTCTTTACCGTCTTCTTCTTCCCTCGCCTTTCCTCTTCTTTCGTTTCCTTCCTATGTCTCATTTACCGACCTTCTCTTTTTCTTCTCTTCCTCTATTCCTTTTCTTTCTCCTTCTTCCTTTCCTTTATCATAACTTTCCTTGCTCTTCTTTCCCTTCCTCCAGCACTCTCATTTTTCTTCCTCTTCCCTTTCTCTCCTCTTCTCTTCTCCCTTTCAATCCCTTCCACTAATATACCCTCCTACCCCCTCTCCCTCCTCCTCCCCCCTTCTCTCCTTTCTCCCTCCTCCCCCTCCCCCCCTTTTTACCTCCAGGTGAAATATGACTAATAACCATCATTTGTATGTGTTTCTTTTACATATATACCTCTCTCTCTCCCTCCCTCCTTTTCTCCCTCCTTTTCTCTCCCTCCCTTTCTCTCCCTCCCTCCCTCCCTCCGGTTCAATACTCCCAATGGGTCGACTAAGTATGAAAAATCGCACATGACAAAGGTGTTTAGATAGAGATTTTAATGCCCTTTCAATAGGTTCGGATCCTCATGGAATCACAATTACCCGCCGTGACTGGACAAGTTTTCTTTCTCTCGTTCGTTTAAGGGGAGACTCTGCCATCGCTCCTGCTCCTCTCCTCTCTCCTCTCAGCTTGACTTTCACAACCCTCTCGTCTTCTTCCTCCTCCTCCTCCTCCTCTTCCTCGTTCTTTGTCATTCCCTCCCCCTTCCCTCCCTCCTTTCCTCCACCTTTCCTCCTCCTCCTTCTCTTCCTTAACAGCTTGTGAACTAAATATTACATGAAGAATTAATGAAAGGAATTTGATGTTATTTTAGAAGTGTCTCTCGTCTCTCCCTCCTCTTCCTCTTCTCCCTCCTCCTCCTCCTCCTCCTCCTTTCCTTGTTACTCCTTCCCCCTCCCCCTTCTATCATCTATTCATTCCTTCTCTCCCCTCCACTTCCTCCCTTCCCTCCTCCTCCTCCTGAATCATCTGTGAACTAATTTTTACGTGTAGAATTAAAAAAAAAAAACTCTTGTACAGGTTAATTGAAGGTATTGTTATGTGAGATTCGTCCTCTTCTTTCCTCCTTCCCTTCCTCCTTCCTTTCCTCCTTCCTTTCCCTTCCCCTTTCCTTCCTTCTCCTCCTCCATTCCCTCTCTTCATAAAACAGCCTTTGAACTTAATATTATACGTAGAAATAATTATAATGTTCTTGTTCTGTCCATTTCGCTGTGTCATCTCTTCCTTCCCGTCTCCCTTTCCCTCCTCTTCCTCCTCCTCCCCCTCCTGAATATTACATGCAAAAATAACACAAAAAAATAAGTACAGGTTAATTGATGCCATTGTTCTGTCCACCTGGCTAAATGTGAGGTGAGTGTCTCCTCCCTACCTCCCTCCCTTTTTGTGTGTGTGAGATAAAACTTGCAAAAAGAGTACGGAGATTTTTTTTTTTTTTCTTTTTTTCAATATTGTATAAGATAAATGTTTTTTTTGGGGGGGGGGTAGGAAAGGGGAGAGGGAGATAAAGGGATAGAATAAGGGAGAGAAGAAAGACGAGAGAAGGGAGGGAGGGAGAGAGGAAGGGAGAAAGTGTGGCGGTGGCTGAGTGGTTAGCGTGCCGGCCTCGCGTTTGGTGCATTGTCCATGATGTGGGTTCGAATCCGCCGCTAACCACTTGGGATTTTTCAGTCACCGCCGAGTGGCCTAAGACTACCCACGTGCTGCCCTGAAGACCACCCATCAACCCGGACTCTAGAAGAAGCTCTACAGCGCAAGTGAAATCAAGAATGACCTCCGGGGGGGCAGCATGAGCCAAAAATTATGGCGCCACTATAAACAATTGCCTGCACCTTGATGGTCTCGGGCCGACCATCAACCCCATATAAATTAGCCTACCAGCGTTATAGGCCATATGTAAAAAAAAAATGGTGGGGGGATTGAGAACTTAATGCTTGTGGGATGATACTGACATCTTTGAGGATCACTCATTTGTGTGTTAAGTTAGAAAAAAAACTGTGAAAAAAGATACATTGGCCAAAACGTTAGATATGATGTTATTTTTTGTTAGATTTGATTATTTTATTTTTTAAGCTCGAAAATGAAAGGAAGGGAAAAGACTAGAAAAGACAAGACAAGGGAAAGGAAAGAAAAGGAAGGGGGAAGGGGAGGAGAGGGAAGGGAAGAGAAGGAAAGGAAAGGAAAAGGAAGGGGAGAGGATGGGAGGGAAGAGGAGAGAAGGAAAGGAAAGGAAGGGGTTGGTATGGGGAGGGGAGAGAAGGGAAGGGAAGGGGAGAGAAGGAAAGGGAAGGAAAGGAAAAGAAGGGGAGGCAAGGGAAGGGGAGAGAAGGAAAGTGAAGGAAAGGAAAGGAAGGGGAAGGGAAGGGAAGGGGAGAGAAGGAAAGGAAAGGAAAGGAAAGGAAGGGGAAGGGAAGGGGAGGGGAGGGAAGGGAAGAGAATGGAAGGAAAGGAAAGGAAGGGGAGAGGATGGAAGGGAAAGGAAGGGAAGGGGAGAGAAAGAAAGGAAAGGAAGGGGAAGGTAAGGGAAGGGAAGGGAAGAGAAGGAAAAGGAGGGAAGGTGATGGGGAGGAGAAGGGGAGGGAAGAGAAGGAAAGGAAAGGAAAAAGAAGGATGGAAAAAAGGAAAAAAGCAAAGAGAAGATACGGAAGAATTAGAGAAAAGGGGGGCGGGGGGGGGGCTGAAGGGGCGAGGGGGTGGGGGGGGGACTACGTGGATATCTCTCTTACTTTTCTCTTACTTCCTCTTACTGTCCTTCCCTCACCTGTCATTATCTTCATTTTCTCATCACTATCTTCCCTTCACCTTCACGACGTACAGTTATGGCGAATGGACTCAACCTTACCTGTTTACACCTTTCCCTTCACCTGTTAGTATCCATGTTTTGTTGTTGCTATCCTTCCCTTCCCCTGTACCTGTGTGATCGATGGCTGAGTCAACAAACACCGCCTCACCTGTCCCTTTGTCAGGTGAGGCGCGGGCTGTTCCGGGAGGCTTAGGTGTGTGTGTGTGTGTGTGTGTGTGTGTGTGTGTGTGTGTGTGTGTGTGTGTGTGTGTGTGTGTGTGTGCCCTTGTCGACAGGTGAGTGCATCCGTGTTGGTCAGGGGGGTAGGGGGGGAGGGTAAGGGATGGGAAGGCAAGGAAAGGGGAAGGAGGGATGAGGAGAAAGAAAGGATGGAGAGAGGGAAGGAAATAGATTGAGGAAGGAAGGAAAGGAAGGGATAAAGTTCTGCGCCTTCAACCCTGTATTAACTGAAGAGACCAACCATTGACTTAAGTAATAGTAGTAGTAGTAGTAGTAGTAGTACATAAACTAAGTACCAGATTCAAAATATTTGGTTCCAGATTTACATTTAGAACCATTTTTTTATTAGTACCAAATCCAAAATATAAAGTACCAAATTCACGTTTACCTACCATCAAATTTAGCGTACCAGATCCAAGATATTTAGTACCAAGTTCACGTTAGTACCAGATTAATACACCCCAACCATCGACTTGATACTAAAAGACCAACAACGATTCTGTTCGGCCAAGTTCGATTAAGTTTCATTCCTTCATTTTTGTATTCAGCGTAGACACAACCAATCACCAGGTGCCCAAACCCTCGACTTTATGCTGACCATCCCTCGACCTGATAGAGACTTGAGATCGATTTCGCCTCTTAATTCTGATGCTGTCCTCTGAAATTTGATCCTTCTTAGATGATTAACGTTTATATCAACAATGCTGTCCGTTATCTCTATTCTCTAATGCCGATGACTCTAAAGTTCAATAAAATCGTTTATGACATTAAATGAGTCTTTGTATTCAGCGAGGAGTCCAACCGTTGACTTTTTACGTGCCAATCATTAACTTGATAGTAATAAGCTTGGTATAAACGATCGAAACCGCTATGTGTCGCCTCTTGAAATTAATGCAGGAGATTGACAAGATGGATTCGATACCTTTTAACTTTGTATTCAGAAAAGATAGTAACCAAACACCCAGCTATTGACTTTCTACAGGCCAACCATCGACTAGGTAAATACAAACCATCGACTTGTTATAGAGAATCGAAACAGATGTCGCAGGAGTTTCACAAGACTGATTATATTACTTTAACTTTGTATTCAGTGAAGGAACCAAGCAGACTCCACAGACCAACCATCGGCTAAGTATATTCAGACTATGGACTTGTTATAGAGACTGGATCGAGATTGACGTCGCCTCTTAAGTAATACGTGATGCTGATAAAATAGATTCCAATACTTTAACTTTGCATTCAGTTAAGAGACCAACCAGACAGCCAACTATCGCCTCCATTCAGACCATCGACTTGTTATAGAGACCGGATTAAGATTGACGTCGCCTCTTAAGTAATACGTGATGCTGATAAAATAGATTTCAATACTTTAACTTTGCATTCAGTTAAGAGACCAACCAGACAGCCAACTATCGCTTCCATTCAGACCATCGACTTGTTATAGAGACCGGATTGAGATTGACGTCGCCTCTTAAGTAATACGTGATGCTGATAAAATAGATTCCAATACTTTAACTTTGCATTCAGTTAAGAGACCAACCAGACAGCCAACTATCGCTTCCATTCAGACCATCGACTTGTTATAGAGACCGGATTGAGATTGACGTCGCCTCTTAAGTAATACGGGATGCTGATAAGATTCCAATACTTTAACTTTGTATTCAGTAAGGAGACGATTATCAGACGAACCAGACGGCCGACTATCGATTCCATTCAGACCATCGACTTGTTATAGAGGTTCAAGATGTATAAATGTCGGCTCGTAGCTCCTGCAGGCGGTTGACAGCTTCAGATCGTCGCCCGGGCCAATGAGTGATGGCGGCGGTGCGCGGTGGCGGCGGGGCAGGTGAGTTAGTGTCTAATTAATGAGATAGGTGACTCCCGCCCACCTGTGCCCACCTGAGCTCCCGCACCTCCCCGTAACTCCGGACTTACCTGCCGCGAATACCTGATGACCTTGGTACTGACCCCCCCCCTACCCCCCGCACCCCCCACCTGCCCCCCCTACACCTATACCTTCCTCCATCTTCCTTTCCCTTCCTCTTCCTTTCCTCTTCCTCCCATACCTTTCTTCCTCTTGCTATTCCCATATCTCTCCTTCTCTTCCCTTCCTCCTGCTTCCATTTCTTTCTTTCTCTCCTCTTCCTCTTGCTATCCCCATACCTCTCCTTCTCTTCCCTTCCTCCTCCTCCCATTTCTTTCTTTCCCTCCTCTTCCTCTTGCTATCCCCATACCTCTCCTTCTCTTCCCTTCCTCCTCCTCCCATTTCTTTCTTTCTCTCCTCTTCCTCTTCCTCTTCCTTTCCCCCTATGCCCTGTTCTCCTCCCTCCCTCCTTCCTTCCCTTTCACTCTCCTTCTCTTATCCTTCTCTTCCCTTAACTCTCCTTCATTTCCGTCCCTTTCCTTTTCCTTTCCTTCATTTTCCCATCTCACACCCTTGTCCTTGTTCTCCTTCTTTCCCATTCTCTTCCCTTTTCTTCCTATTCCCTTCCTTCTTTTCCCTTCCTTCCTCTTTTCATCCTTTTCTACCTCACCTTCCTATCCCTTCTTCCCTTCTCTTCCCCTCCCTTCCTTTCCCTTCCCTTCCTGTCTCTGCTATCCTTGTCCCTTCTTCTCCCCTTACTTTAACTCCCCTTTCTCTTCCCTTCTACCTCCTCCCCCTTCCTACCCTTCACTCCACCCCTTCCTCTTTCCTCTCCTCTTCCTTTTGACTCTTCCTCCTCTTCCTTCTTCTTCCTTGCCTCCCCTCCTATCCTACCCCAGTCTTAGCTTCTCCTCCTCTCCCCCTTCCTCCTCCTCCTCCTCCTCCCCCCTCTCACCGCATATCTGCAGCCTCAGCGGGAGGTCACCTTTTACGAAATTAAACCTTAAATGATCATTAACAGAGTAATCAGGGCATCGTTCTCCTCCTCCTCCTCCTCCTCCTCCTCCTCCTCTATTACTCTTACCTGTTCGTTCTTCTCTTGCATACTCGTTTTCTTCCTCCTTTTTTTTTTCTTTGCATTGCCGTCCCATCTCCTCCTCCTCCTCTTCCTCCTCCTCCTCCTCCTCCTCCTCCTCCTCCTCCTCCTCTTTCTCATCATCATCAGCAGCAGCAGCATCGTATTCCTCCTTCACCTCCTCCTCCTCCTCCTCCTCCTCCTCCTCCTCCTCATAAATTTATAGATAAAGTGAATTATGTTAAGTTCCTGGCTATTGGTAGTTCTTCTTCCTCCTCCTCCTCCTCCTCCTCCTCTATTATTTTTTATGTCTTTTAATGTTGAAGTGGAAGAGTTGATGTGATGGTTAGTGTGTGTGTGTGTGTGTGTGTGTTGGTCTTTAAATAATTGATGTCACTTATTCTTATATTCTATTTATTTACATACTTACACATCATCATCATCATCACCACCACCACCACCACCACCACCACCAGTCACCACCACCACCACCACCAGTCACCACCACCGCCTCTAATCAGTCATCAGTCCTTTCTTCCCGTCTCATCGGCCCTCGCACCGTCCTGCCAGTCACCAACCCGCCCCGCCAGGCCCACATGACTCCAGGACGGTCGTATTTTAAAACATTTCGTCGCCCAAGTTCACATATTTGCCAAGGCTTTCGTAGGAGTTGTGAGCATTTTCAGGGACAGTTGAATGACCCCGGTGCTAGTTTAACTCTTCCTTTGTACCGTGAACCAAAGAAACAACTCCTTAGAGCCCGATTGACCTCATTTTTGGCCTTTGGAAAGAGTTGGTGTGAGAGTTGGAACCGTCTAAGAATATCAACCTCACGCGCGGCGGACGCAACACCACGAAAAATATAATAACACTGAATAAGTCAATAAATAGGTAAATAAATAAATAAAAGGAAAAATACCATGAAAAATATAATGTTAAAAGAAAGGGAAAGTATATAATGGGGTTAGGTGAATCAGGAAAGTTAAGTAAAGTAAAATAAATACTCATAAATAAAAGGAAAAATATAATAAATGAAAAGGAAAGTATGTATTGGAGTTAGGTGAATAAGAAGAGTTAAGTAAAGTAAAATAAATACTCATAAATAAAAGGAAAATAATGAAAAAAAATATTGATAGTTATACAAATCGATGTTATAGTTTTGTTGATGTTGTGTTTACTTTACTTACAAATTTTCTAGGCACTTCGATATTTTCTTTAAAACTCAAATAGAAAACTGAACGTAGTAAATTAAAGTTAACATTAATTTTATTTCCTCTTACAGTTTTTTTTATGTAAATTTTCTTCGAATAATCTGAATTTTCAAAACAGGAAAATCATACTCCAAAAAATTTATATATTTATTTATAATCTCAAAAGCAATGGGAAAGTTTCAAATCATTCACTCTTTCCCCAATCTCCTCCAATCCTTATTTTTTTCTTACAAAGAGAAGGATTAAATCTCTCAAACACACACACACACACACACACACACACACACACACACACACACACACACACACACACACGCTTCTTTCTTCTTTTTCTTCTTTTCCTTCACTTTCTTCATTGTCTTCTTGTTCTTGTTCTTCCTCTTTCTTCTTTTTTCACCTTTTCCTTTTTTTCTTCATTGTCTTCTTAGTCTGATACTTCTTCTTCTTCTTCTTCTTCTTCTTCTTCTTCTTCTTCTTCTTCTTCTTCTTCTTCTTCTTCTTCTTCTTCTTCTTCTTCTTCTTCTTCTTCTTCTTCTTCTTCTTCTTCTTCTTCTTCTTCTTCTTCTTCTTCTTCTTCTTCTTCTTCTTCTTCTTCTTCTTCTTCTTCTTCTTCTTCTTCTTCTTCTTCTTCTTCCTTTAGATTATTACACACACACACACACACACACACACACACACACACAACCTCGTCTATAACTCTCACTCACTCACACACACACACACACAAAAAAAAGCGAGAGATCGGGAGGAAGAGGAAAAAGTTAAAAAAGTGCTTCCGTCATCTTGGTCTAAATTGGAGCTAATGGAGACGGCCTAAGCCCAAATGTTCCTCCCTCCCTTTGTGTTTCTCCACCTCCCTTTCCTCCGCCTTTCCTCCCTCCTCCAATTATCTCCCTTCGCCATTGTGCCCCCACCCGGACGTCGATTCTCCGGGACAAGTCTTAATATTACGCGACTTTCTGAGTGGAGTTTTATTTTGTTTTTATTTTTTCGTCTTTTTTTTTTTTACTTGTTTTTCAGTTTTTCGTATTTTTCGCTTTCTTTTCATTTTTATTTTTTTGTTTTGTTTTTTACTTATTTCTTCTTGTTTTTTTTTTTTATTTCTCGCTTTTTTTTCATTTTTTATTTTTTCGTCTTTTTTTACTTATTTCTTCAGTTTTTTTTCCTTATTTCTTACTTTCTTATTATTATTTTTTCCTTTATTAGTTTTTATTTTCCATTCTTTCCAGTTTTTCTTCTTTCTTTTCTTTTTTCTTTTTGGTTTCCTTTGCTTCGTCTTCTTGTTTTTTTCTGATTTTCTTCATTTTCTTCGTTTTCTTGTGTATCTTCTTATTGGATTATTTTTGTCTTCATTTTTATTTTCGTTTTTTTTCGTTTCTGATTCTATTTTTATCAGTTTTTGCTTTTTATTTTCTTGTTTCGCTCGTCATTTCTCTTGTTTTCCTGTCTTCTTTTTTCTTCTTTTCTTTGTCTTCTTCTTCGTCTTCTTCTTCATGTGTGTCTTCCTCACTTTCGTTTTTCTTTTCTTTTATAATTTCTTCTTTATGCTGTTTTTAGCTTTCTTTTACTTAAGTTTTCTTTTTCTTCTTTTCTCTCTCTCTCTCTCTCTCTCTCTCTCTCTCTCTCTCTCTCTCTCTCTCTCTCTCTCTCTCTCTCACCCCTCTTTCTCCTTCCCCCTTCCTCTCCCTCCCTCTCCACCTCTCTCCCCCTCCCTCCCCCTCTCCTTCTCCCCCCCCTCTCCCCCTCCCTCTCCCTCTCTCCCTGGGTCAAACATTCCTGATTTGTCACTCAGTAAACACAAATAAGATTGAAAACTTGATGCCATCTTCACGAACGTAATCCTTTTTCCTGGGAGCCGATGTTCTTCTGTCTCTCCGTCTCTCTCTTCCCTCCGTTCATGTCGTCTATAGATTTCGCTCAGCCCTTATAGTCCTGCGCGCGCACCCCGGTTTTTTTCCTCTCTCTCTCTCCCTCTCTTCTCCTATTTCCTTCCCTCATTCATTCTCACCGTTACTAATTGATTTCAGGTTCCTTTTTTTCTTCGTCGGTTTAGTGATTTGACCGCCGAGTGTTGTAATGAATGACTAATGGAATGTGACGTGCGGAGGGGAGGGAAAATATTAAGAGTTTGAACGCGTCATGCAGGGAAGGGGTCGGGCGAGGAAGGGATGAAGGCAAGATGGCGCCACCTAAAAAATAAAAGGAAAAAGAAGAAGAAGACATCATTTCTCACCTCGTAGCATAAGTGTCGATAGTGTCAACGTGTGAAGATTGATTTTTTTTTTTTTTTTTTTTTTAGGATCCAAACCTCTATGGCTGCTTTGAACCCTTTCGTAACACGAGAAATAAAAAAAAAAACGTCATTGATCACCACGTATTAATTTTTATTAGTATTTTTATGATCGTGTATTAGTGTTTTGACGGGTAAATACTAACACAGGATTTGTTCTTTAATTGAAATCTACTGTAATCGTATCCAAGCCAAGCAAGAAAAACAAACTAAACAATCTAATCAAGTAATAATCAACCAATTAAGAACAAATGAAAAGATTCACTGAACTTAACACTACAAATGAATCGTCATCAACAAATAAGAACACACGTATACCATAAAAATACAATATACACTTATCACAAAAGCAGAGTGGATTAAATACCATCAATAAGACATACAAAAACCATTCCAATCCCCTATAAACAGAAAACCACACCAAAAAACACTATTAGATTCCACGAAAACGGAGCAGCACAACAAACAGTACTCGATCCCTTTTTAAACAGACCACTACCACAACAAACAGTACTGGATCCCTTTTTAAACAAACCACTACCACAACAAACAGATTGGATCCCTTTTTAAACAGACCACTACCACAACAAACAGTACTGGATCCCTTTTTAAACAGACCACTACCACAACAAACAGTATTGGATCCCTTTTTAAACAGACCACTACCACAACAAACAGTACTGGATCCCTTTTTAAACAGACCACTACCACAACAAACAGTATTGGATCCTCTCAAAACAAACCACTACCACAACAAACAGTATCGGATCCTCTCAAAACAAACCACCATGCACCTCCAACACCAAACACTCTTCGATCCCCTTAACACGCAACACCACCATCACAAAAACAACAACAACAACTACAATAACAACAGATACAGTACTGGATTCCCTTAAAGGAGAGGAAATACTTGACCATCAATTACGGTTCGTCTTGGCCCGGGAGCTGTGCGTTCGAGTATAAATAAGGAAAATGAGTGGACCTTTTTTTTGGCCGCGGGGAAGGTATTAAAGCTGTGGACGTGACTGGGCGCTTCTGAAGGGTGAGAGGGAGAGGGAGGGAGGGAGGGAGAGAGGGAGAGAGGGAAAGGGAGGGAGAGTTAGAGAGATTTCGACTCCCAGTAAAGTTGTGATCCAGAGTGGAGTGATTCTGCTGTGTCCTCCTCCTCCTCCTCCTCCTCCCCCTCCTCCTCCTTCTTCGTCTCCTCCTTCTCTTCCTCTGCCTACCCTCCACGTCATCTGTTTCCATCTCCTTCGTCATTTTTTTTTCTTTTTCTTCTCATTTTGATTCCTTCTGTTTCTTGTTTATCATATTTTTTGTCCTCTTCCTCTTTTTTTCCCATTTCCTCTTTTCTTTTTCTCTTGTCTCTAATTTTTTTGTCTCATTTCCTCTTCTTGTTTTTCCTCTTGTCTAACTTTTGTCCCATTTTTTCTTTTTCTTTTCTCTGGTCTCGAATTTTTGTGTCATTTCTCTCTTCTTGTTGTTGTTTTTTATTATTATTATTCTCTATTTTATACCTATTTGTCTTCTTATTCTTGTTCTTCTTCCGTCCGTTACTCTCAAATATACGTCTCCTCTTTCATTTTATTTTTTCAATCACTGGTTTTTTTAATGCATCGTCGAACCTTCAAAATAATCAATATAATCAATCAAATAAAAAATCATTCAATAAATTAAAATTCTCAACAACGCCAAACATTTTAATGAAGGAAATAATACGGAGAAAAAGAAAATAAAGAAAATAAGAAACAAAATGAAATTAAGTGAAACGAGAGAGAGAGAGAGAGAGAGAGAGAGAGAGAGAGACATACACACACACACACACACACACACACACACACACACACACACACACACTCTAAAGGGGACCGCTCTACCCCATCCCCCTCCTTTTTCCCTCTCCCTCTCTCCCCCTCTTCCTTTCCCTTCCTCTCTCCTTCCTCTCCCTCTTCCCCTTCTCCTTACTTCATCCTCTCTCCTCCCTCCTTCCTTTCCCTCTCTTCCTTCCTCTCCTATACCTCTCCCTCCCTCCCTACCTCTCCCTCCCCCTCCATTATATATGACCAATACGGACCATGACGTTCAAGTTTGATCTTTTTTGTCCAATTTGTTCTCAGCTTTGTGGGGCGCGCGGGTCGTGCTGCGAGACTTAGAAATTGACGGAATGAGAGATTGAGGAATGGAAGGTGGTAGAGATGAAAGGGAGGTGCGAAGAGAAGCGATGATGGAGGAAGAGGAGGAGAAACGTGAAGATAAAGAAAAAGGGATGCGAGATGAGTTTAAAGATGAAGAGTTGGAGATGAGGAAAGGAAGGTGTGAGAGGTGAAAGGGAGGTGGGAAGAGAAGCGATGATGGAGGAAGAGGAGGAGAAACGTAAAGATAAAGAGAAAAAGAAAAAGTTAATGCGAGATGAATTTAAAGGAAGAAGAATTGAAGATGAGGAAAGGGAAAGGAATATACGAAGAAAGGAAGATATAGAGGAAGAAATTGAAATTGAAGGTTGAGGAAAAGGAGGAAAGTACAGATGGAGAAGAAAGAGGAAAGTAGAAATGGAAGAAAAGAAGGAGAAAGTAGAAATACGAGGATTGAAATTAATATACGACGAAAGGAAGATATGTAGGAAGAAGTTGAAATTGAAGGTTGAGGAAAAGGACGAAAGTACAGATGGAGAAGAAACAGGAAAGTAAAAATAGAGGGAAAGAAGGAGAAAGTAAAGATAGAGACGGAGAAATTGCAAGAAGCGAAAGGAAGAAAAGAAGATACGATGAGTGAACGGAAATAGAAAGGAAAGATGGAGAGAGAAAGAAAGTAAAGATGAAGGCAAAAGAAGATGCGAAGAGCGAAAGGAAGAAAATAAGAGTAAAAGAAGATACAAGAAGGAAAGAAAGATACGGAGGAAAAATAAAAATGGAGTAAAGAGGAAAAAGAAAAAGGGTGCGAAAAGTAGAAGGAAGACACGAAGGAAAATAAAGATGAAGGAAAAGGAGGAAAATAAAAATGGAGAAAGAGGAAGAAAGTAAAAATCACGAAAAAAAAGGCAAATGAGAATCCAAACTCTAAAAAAATAAACAAAACAACAACGAAAAAATATACAAAACAAAAGACGACGAGTAACAATAGATAATCGAAGGAGCGTCTCGGCATCTATTCAACTCACACACGCAAGCACGAAAAGTATAAGAGACACAACAAAACAAACAGCGACGCATCGAAAAAAAAAACAAGTGAAGATCGAGGAGCGTAAAAGCAGAAGGAGGTAATTGCACGGTCATTAGCACGAAGAATAAAGAAATAACGAAAGCAGATTAATTTAAGTTTGCCGCAAATAAAACCCGCTGAGGAAAATGTATCGAAGGAGTGCAAACTATTTTTTTATATATTCCCGCGTGAGAGAGAGAAGAAGGAGGAGGAGGAGGAGGAGGAGGAGGGTGACAAGGAAGAAGTGGAGCAAGAATGGTGCCGAGGAAGAGGAGAAGAAGGAGGAGGAGGAGGAAGAAGAGAAGGAAAAGGAAGAAGAATGTTGAAGAGAGGAGGAAGGAAGGTGACAAGGAAGAAGTGGAGAAGGAGGAGGAGGAGGAGGAGGAAGAAGAGAAGGAATGCTGAGGAGAATAGGAATAAGGAAAATGAGAAAGAAAGAAAGAAGGGAGAGGAGGAGAAAGAGAAGGAAGAAGAGAAAATGTGCTAAGGAAAAAGAGGAAGAAGAGAAAGAAGGAGAGAAAGAAGATGATGAGAAAAGGAAGAAAGGAGAAAGAAAATGGAAATAAAAGAACGAAGAGAGAGAAGCGTAAAGCAAAACAAACACGATTAATTACCTGACCAGTAACAGATTCAGGTAACACAGGCGGTGGGGTCCGATAGCAAACACCGGTGATCAGAAGGCAGCCAGGTAAACATTGATTAGTCTTGGGGGGGGGCGGACACCAGGTAGGGGGAGAGGGGGAGGGGGAGAGGGGGTGATGGTGGTAAGGGTTATCCTCCTCCTCCTCCTCCTCTTCATCTGCTTCTTCCTCCTCTTCTTCTTCCTCCTCTTATCCTTCATTATTTTCCTCATAGTCTATTTCATCCATTTCTTCTTCTTTATCATTCTTCTCCTCCTCCTCCTCCTCCTCCTCTTCCTCTTCCTCTTCCTATCCCCTTCCTCCTCCACATCCTCCAATATGTTTCCTCCACTTTCTCCTTTTATCTCGTTCTCTTCCACCACTACCCCTCCTCCTCCTCCTGCTCCGCCTCCTCCCCGCCTCATCACACTCACCTGGGCGCCTCCCACCTGTCAAATATGGCCGCTGGATAGTCACGGTCTTACCTGGACTCCCAAAAGTTTATCAACCTCTTCAATCATGGCCAGATAAGGTGTGTGTGTGTGTGTGTGTGTGTGTGTGTGTGTGTGTGTGTGTGTGTGTGATTGTGTGTTTGTGTCTCTCTCTCTCTCTCTCTCTCTCTCTCTCTCTCTCTCTTATTGTTATTATTAAAGGAACATTTTTTTCATTCGTTTCTATATGCAGTTCATTGTATATTTTTTTCCCCATTTTTTATTGTTTTTCTTGGTTTTTATTTTTTTACAACTGGAACATTTTCGTAATTTTTTCTTGGTATCATTTGTAGTATATTTTTCCTTTCCTTTATTTTATTTTTTTCTCACTATTTCATGTATTTTTTTTTTCGTCCTTTGCCCCATTTTCTTCTTTCTATAATCTTAAGTGTAATCATCTTCCCCCCATTTGCTTTTTTTCATTTTTACTTTAACCTTTTCATACCTTTTAATGTCCTCTTGTTATTCCATCACTCATTTTTTCTCTAGTTAGTAATATGACGAACCCTTTTATAATATTTAATCGTATGGGTTTTTTTTATGTTTCAGACTGCAGAAAACTCTCCTATCGTAAGTAGACGCAACACTCTTTTTCTTCGTAATGGATGTTAGAGGATGTTTTGGTTTTGGATTTAGATTCACTGAAGGAGAATTGGATGGGAAGGGAGCGGGGAGAGAGAGAGAGAGGGAGTGAGGAAGGAAAGACAGGGAGAAAGAAAAGGAAGAGAAGGGAAGACGGAAGAAAGAAAGGAAGGAGGGAAGGAAAGAAAGGGAGGGGTTGGGAATGAAAAGGAGAGGAGATTGGCCTTCTTCTTCTTCTTCTTCTCCTTCTTCTTCTTCTTCTTTTTCCTTTTCCTTTTCCTTTTCCTTTTCCTTTTCCTTTTCCTTTTCTTCTTCTTCTTCTTCAGCTTCTTCTGCGTCTTCGTCTTCTTCTTCTTCTTCTTCTTCTTCTTCTTCTTCTTCTTCTTCTTCTCCTCCTCCTCCTTACTCTGATCCTATATTATAAGTACTCTTCCTATTATTCCTCCTTTCTCCTCCTCTTCTTCCATCTCCCTTTCGTTTTTATTGTTTCTTTCTCCTCTTTCAATATCCACATTTTCTCCTCCTCCTCTCTTTAAAAACTTGAGAGTGAGCAGAACATCGTGATAGCATACCAGGTCTTATTTCTCTTATGAAACACGTATATATATACAACAACAACAACAACAGCAACATATAGTATTGACAAACTAAAGAAGAGAAAGAAAAAACATAGATAAACTAAATAAACCTCTGCTCCGTGTAGGGACGAACCGAGTGAGTTGTTTATTGAAAATCGTCTAATATTTACACAGCTCGCCACTTTCGGGAGTTTTTTCGTGGTTTTTTCTCCCTCGTCGTGGCTGGAGGAGGATATTGTTGTGGTGTGGAGGGCCTTCTTGCCTCCCTCTACCTGCGCGCCGGAGAGTACCTGGCGGGCGGCTCTTGAACACCTGGCGGGGATGCGGGGATGTGAGAGTTTACCTGTTATGAGATATTTTACTTTTATCATTCTCTCCGCCTTTTCTGTCTTTTTACTGTTATTTTTCCTCTCTCTACGGGAAAATGAGTGACTCTACCTGTTTTCCTATCTTTTGCTACGATCCTTCTCTTTTCCCTTTTTTTTTTACAGATGAAGAAACAGCTCAAGGGCAACAAAAAAAAAGTGTAAAAAGAAAAAAAGCCCGCTAATCGCTGTTCCTACAAAGACAAAAGTTATTAGCGGCCAAAAGAGAGGTCAATTTCGGGAGGAGAGGTGTCCTGATACCCTCCTCTCGAAAGAATTCAAGTCAAAGGCAGGAGGAAATATAGACGAAGGAAGGCTGTTCAAGAGGTTTTTTCGTTCTTTAGTTTTCTTGTATATTTCATCATTTTCTTTTCCCTCTGTGTATCTTCCCTTACCTTCATTCCTCCTCCTCTTCCTCCTCCTCCTCCTCTTTTTTTCGTTTTTTTATAATTTTTTCATTTTCCTAATTTTTCTTTTCGTTCTTTCGTTTTCTTTTATATATCACCATTTTCTTTTTCCTCTGTTTATCTTCGCTTATCCCATGTCCTCCTCCTCTCCTTCTCCTCCTCCTCCTCCTCCTCCTCCTCTTCCTCTTCTCCCACTTCTCCTATCATTCCTTCCCCTTCTGTCTCTCTCCGGCATGTGACCACAGATGTTGCGCCGACTAAACGAAACTTTCCAACCTCCCTCTTCCCCCATCCTTGTCACTCATTCATCTTGTCTCCATGCATCATCTCACATTTACTAAGTTGTTATTTTTCCTCCTGCTCGTATTTCCTTGCACTTCATCTGACCCGCGATCTCTTAGGGCGGCAAATGGATTAACTTGTCTGGTAACACTGTTGTGGGGTGTATTTCTTTCAAGTTTGTGAAGAGAATTATGACCGTGTGGATTTTGCTTGTGGTGGAGATGGTGGTGGTGGTGGTAGTAGTAGTAGTAGTAGTAGTAGTAGTAGTAGTAGTAGTAGTAACAATGATAATAGCGTTAGTACTGTAGTTATTTTCTGAGGCAACTTTACACTTGAACAGACACAGACAGACAGACAAACAGATAGACAGACAGACAGGCAAATTGACAGACAGACACAGACAGACAAACAGATAGATAGAAAGTTAGACAGGCAAATTTACAGACAGACAGATAGACAGACAGACACTAACATCACTTCACAGGCCAAGAAATCATTGAAAATATTACCACGAGAGAGAGAGAGAGAGAGCAAAAAAACGTAATAAATAATAAGCTTATATTGTCATCCGATTAGAGTTAAGGTTCAAGGTAGCGATGACCATTTAGCTCAGGTTAGTCTTTTCATATTTATTGCTCTCTCTCTCTCTCTCTCTCTCTCTCTCTCTCTCTCTCTCTCTCATTTTTATTTTTTCCTTCATTTTCTTCATTTTTTCCTTTTTTTCATGTTTTCTTTACAATGTTCTCTTTTTCGTTCCTTTTCCTTCCTTCTCTCCTTCATTCTTGCCCCATTTTCTCTCTCTCTCTCTCTCTCTCTCTCTCTCTCTCTCTCTCTCTCTCTCTCTCTCTCTCTCTCTCTCTCTCTCTCTCTCTCTCTCTCTCTCTATCTATCTATCTATCTTATTTGTCTATCAATTTTCTTCTTTTTCCTTTCTTTTCTTTGTCTTTCTTTCCTCTATTTTTCCCTTTCCTCACTCTTTTCTCCTTCTACCGTTTCTTTCTCTTATTTTCTGTTTTTTCTTCCACTTTTCCTTCTTTTCTTTCTTTTTGTCTTTCTCTCTTTTCCTCATTTCTCTCTTTCCCAATCTCATTTATTTTATTTTCCTTTCTTTTCTCTTCATCTACTCTCCCTCTTTATCTCTTTATGTCATTCTTCCTATCATTATTTTTCTCTATTTCTGCCATTTTCTTCACATTTCTTTCCATTTACATCGTTTTTCATAACATTTCTTCTTTCACCTTTATTTGTATTTATCTATCCTTCCTTCTTTCTCTCTCTCTCTCTTTCCTTCGCTTCTTCTTCTTCCTCCTTCCCTTCTCTCTTTCGTAATCTCTTGCAGTGTTACCAGAAAAAACCTCAACCCTCCCTTATCAAACTTGTTCTTTCTTTCATTTTCTTCATCTTTCTTTCCATTTACATACATTTTCATTCCCTTTCTTCTTTCATCTTTATTTATATTCATTTATCTATCCTTCTTTCTCTCTCTTTCCTTCTCTTCTCCTTTTTCCTCCTTCCCTTCTCTCTTTCGTAATGTCTCGCAGTGTTACCAGAAAAAAGCTCAACCCTTCCCCGGAGCACAATGGCAACAGCTGTCCTGGGTTCGAAAATGTTTGGACACTGATATCGACGGAGGGACAGACAGAGACAGACAGACGGACAGACAGCATGACAGATATATATACAAAGACAGTCACGAGAGAGGGAGGGAGGGGGGGAGGGAGAAGGGGTGGAGAGAGAAGGGGTGGTAGAGAGAGGGGTGGTAGAGAGAGAGAGAGAGAGAGAGAGAGAGAGAGAGAGAGAGAGAGAGCGTCACCCCGTCACCCGTTTCCAGAATCTGACAATGGCGTGTTTTCTCTCGCGTTCCGGATGAGCGAAGCTTCGACTCGCGGCCCCGAATCAACAAACCTTCGACTCAATCCTGGAAAAGAGAGAAAAAAAGGGCGAGAAAGAGAAAGACAAAAACAAAGGAGCTCAGTGAAGCGTTGAAACGGGACAGGAATAACTTAGAGAATCATATATTTAAACGGCGTATTGGTATTTGTGAAGTTATGAGGCTAGTTGGGTGTTTTTTTCTTCCTCTTTGGACACGGAGTTAGTGGGAAGTGATGGATTTTCAGAGTTAAGTTGTATTAGTATTTATTATGTTATTTATGTGGTTAGTTTGTCATTTTAATTCCATTTTTTTATTTCTTTCCTTCATTCATTCTTTCCTTCTTTCTTTTTTCTTTTTTTTTGGCATTTCGTTCTCTTATTTCTCTCTTTCTTTCCTTCTTTCTTTCCTTCCTTCCTGAATTCTTTGTTTTCTTGTTTCTTTCTTCCTTCCTTCCTTCCTTCCTTCCTTCCTTCCTCCCTTCCTTCCTTCCTTCCTTCCTTCCTTCCTTCCTTCCTCCCTCCCTCTCTTCCTTCCTCCCTCCCTCTCTTCCTCCCTTCCTCCCTCCCTCCCTCCCTTCCTTCCTTCCTTCCTTCCTTCCTTCCTTCCTTCCTTCCTTCCTTCCTTCCTTTCTTGCTTCCACCCTCCCTTCTTCCCTCCCTCCCTCCCTCTCTTCCTCCTTCCCTTCCTTCCTTCCTTCCTTCCTTCCTTCCTTCTTCCTTCCTTACCCACATTACTATTGACGAAAACTTAACTAATAGCTACAACGTTTCAAATAATCAGACGACCGTGTTTTTCCATCCTCTATCTCATCGTTCGTGGTAATCCGTCTTCTAATCCGCCTAATCCGCCTGGTTGA
Source organism: Eriocheir sinensis (assembly GCF_024679095.1). NCBI lineage: Eukaryota > Metazoa > Arthropoda > Malacostraca > Decapoda > Varunidae > Eriocheir > Eriocheir sinensis. The sequence continues at coordinate 4,998,121 of NC_066558.1, forward strand.
CACAATGTTTACGAGCGGACGAAGGGAGAGCGAGGAGGAAGGGAATTACAGAACGAGACCACGGAACAGAAAAAAACTTGTGCCCGCGTGGTGAGAGAGAGAGAGAGAGAGAGAGAGAGAGAGAGAGAGAGAGAGAGAGAGGCGCCCGACCAACCTCCCAGACAGACAGACAGACAGACAGACAGACACTTAAACAATCATCCTTACAGACAACCTTACAGACAGATAGACAGATATACAGACAGAGAACCATATGCCAAACCAGACAGACAGACAGACAGACTTGCACTTAAACAATCATCCTTACAGACAACTTTACAGACAGATAGACAGATATACAGACAGAGAAACAGATACCAAACCAGACAGACAGACAGGCATGCACTTAAACAATCATTCGTACAGACAACCTTACAAACAGACAAACAGATATACAGACATGCAGACAGAGAACCAGATACCAAACTAGACAGACAGACAGACAGACAGACAAACAGATATACAGACAGAGAACCAGATACCAAATAAGACAGACAGACAGACAGACAGACAAACAGACAGATATACAGACAGAGAACCAGATACCAAACTAGACAGACAGACAGATTTACAGACAGAGAACCAGATACCAAACTAGACAGACAGACAGACAGACAGATTTACAGACAGAGAACCAGATACCAAACTAAACAGACAGACAGACAGACAGATATACAGACAGAGAACCAGATACCAAAGTAGACAGACAGACACAGACAGACAGCCATATTTAGCCAATCACACAGACAAAATGTAAGACAGTTAGCCAATCAGACATATAAACAGACACTCATACAGCTTAACAGACACACAAACAGACATAGACAGATATCCAGTCAGACATACAGATAGCCAGATAAACACCTAGACAGTCAGACAGATATTCAGTCAGCCATCCATCCCTCCAGACAGATACCCAGCCATTCCCAGCCAGCCAGTCAGCCATACCCAACCACCGGCGTAGAGAATGCGCTCAAATACCACGGAATGAACATAAAAAAAACGTCAGAATTATTTGCGTTTGACCGCCTCTCCCTCCCTCTCCCTCCCTCCTTCTCCCTCTCTCTCCCTTCCTCACCCTTCGACGGCAAGACTGTGTCAACATGGCGGGTACCGGTGTTGGTTCTCTCCTTTCACGTGTTAATCAATTATTTCCTCTCCCACGCCAGCCCCGCGCCCCCAGATCCCCACCCCTTGCCCCCCCTTGCCCCCCCCCCCTGGACCCCCGCGGCAGCCCAGGGTAGCTAGCATCTCAAAGGGTCTTGGCTGGGCGTCTGAGAGGTGGATGTTGGTCTTTTGGGGATGTCGAGGTTTTGCATCTGGTATCAGTGTTTTGGGTTGTAATGGATGTTGTTTTGGTTATTTGGATGTTTATTTTAGGTTATTTTTTGTTGTTTGTGCTTTGGGTGTGCTGTGATCTGTTTGTTTTTGAGGTTTTGTGTTTTGTTTGGTATCAGTGTTTTTTGGGTTTGTGTTGAGTTTGGTTGTAATGGATGTTGTTTTCGTTATTTGGATGTTTATTTTAGGTTATTTTTGGTTGTTTGTGTTTGTTATTCTTTGGCTGTGCTGTGATGTGTTTGTTTTTGAGGTTTTGCGTTCGGTTTGGTATCAGTATTTTGGTGGTTTTTGTTGAGTGTGATTGCAATGAAGGTTTTTTGGGTTATTTGGATGATTATTTTTGTTGCTTGTGCTTGTTTTTAGAATGTGTTTGTACTGTTTGCTTTTTCTTCAGAGGTCAACGTTTTGTGTTTAGTTCAGTAAGACGATTAATGCCTAATTCTGATCTTATTTGTTGTCCATGCTTATTATTTTCAGAATGTTATTTTTGTGTTGCTTTTTTCATTGGAAGTCGGTGTTTTAGGATCGAAATAGTTACATGGTCTGAAGTCCTTGGTCTATTATGATTGAGATGAATGATTTTGGGACTAATTGCGACCCTCCACTCCCCATTTCCCCATTTCTGAGGCCCCTCCCCTTAAAGCTAAATGTTTTGCGTTAAGCCCATATTCTCAGACATTGGAAGTCGGCGTTTTAGGATCGAAATAGTTACATGGTTTGGAGTCCTTGGTCTATTATGATTGAGATGAATGATTTTGGGACTAATTGCGACCATCCAGTTCCCATTTCCCCATTTCCGAGGCCCCTCCCCTTAAGGCTAAATATTATACGTTAAGCCCATATTTTCAAACATTGCATTCTTCGTCTATTTTCTACTTCCATTATTGCTTTCCCTCCTCCTTCTCTTTCTTCTAATTTTTATCCCATTCTTTGTTCTCTCCTTCTCGTCCTTTACCTTTTCTTTCTCTTTTTCCTCTACTTTCTTCTTCTCATGCTTCTTTCCTCTTCATTTTTCCCATTCCTCCTTTTCTCCTTTTACTCCGTTTCCTCCTCTACTTTCCCTCCTTCTTCTTCTCTTTCCTCTTCATTCTTCTCCTGTTCTTCCACCTTCTCCTTTGTCTCCTTTCCTTCTTCCTTTCTCCTATCAAACGTCATCTCAGTTTGTCTTCATTGTGAAAGTAAATATTATTTTTCACTTTTCACAACTTTTTTTCTTTATTTACGTAGTTTTGATTTTTTTTGTTGTTGTTGTTATTTTGGTTGTTATTTTTTTGTTATTTTTGTTTTTTTACGTATTTATGCAGTCGATTATTTTGTCTTTTTTATTAGTTTTGTTTGTTATTCATTTAGCTTTTTATTTTTTTGTTTTGTTTTGTTTTGTTATTTTCTCGATGGATTTACGGGTATACTTTTTCTTTTTTCTTTTTCCTCCTTTTTCTTCCTTTTTCTTTCTCCTCCTCTTTTCCTTCTTCATTCATTTATTTCTCATTTCTTTTCACAAGGCTTTCATAGAGGTTGTTGTGTTAGTATTTCCATGGGTAGTTTCATGAGCCTGGTGATAGTTTGACAAGGCTTTCATTGAGGTTGTTGTGTTAGTATTTCCATGGGTAGTTTCATGAGCCTAGTGATAGTTTGACAAGGCTTTCATTGAGGTTGCTGTGTTAGAATTTCCATGGGTAGTTTCATGAGCCTGGTGATAGTTTGACAAGGCTTTCATAGAGGTTGTTGTGTTAGTATTTCCATGGGTAGTTTCATGAGCCTGGTGATAGTTTAACAAGGCTTCTGCAACGTGAATGTGATAACCTTATGAAAACTAAACTGATCTTTGTGGACTTTGGAAGTGATTGTTGTGAAAGCCAAAACCGTCTGAGCATATGGACCCCAAATTAAAATCAGTATAATTATTAATCGCTATCGTCCACACAGAATATGGACCCCAAATTAAAATCAGTATAATTATTAATCGCTATCGTCCACACAGAATATGGACCCCAAATTAAAATCAGTATAATTATTAATCGCTATCGTCCACACAGAATATGGACCCCAAATTAAAATCAACGTAAACTTATTAACTTTCACCGTGACCCATAGTGTTTACTCTCACCGTAAATGAAAGATAAACGTTCTTTTCACCGGGAATGGAAAGAATTGACAGTATACTTTCACTCTGACCAAACTGTCGCTTATTTTCACCGGGATCATTAAACTTTCGATATGGAAGAAAAAGTGAGGGATAATGTTTACTTTCACCGTGAAAGAAGAAAGTATAGACATAACTGAAGTGACATTTGATGAGAGAGAAAGGAGGAAGGGAAGGAGACAGGAGAAGGTGGAAGAAGAGGAGAAGGATGAAGAGGAGAGAAAAGAAGGAGGAGGGAAAGTAGAGAAGGAAGGAAGGGAAAGGAGGAAGGGAAGGAAACAGAGAAGGTGGAAGAAGAGGAGAAGGATGAAGAGGAAAGAGAAGAAGGAGGAGGGAAAGTAGAGAAGGAAGGAAGGGAAAGGAGGAAGGGAAGGAAACAGTGAAGGTGGAAGAAGAGAAGGATGAAAAGGAAAGAGAAGAAGGAGGGAAAGTAAAGGCGTAAAAGGAGAAAAGGAAGAATGGAAAATATGAAGAGGAAAGAAGCAAGAGAAGAAGAAAGTAGAGGAAAAGGAGAAAGAAAAGATAAAGGACGAGAAGTAGAGAACAAAGAGTGGGAGAAAAATTATAAGAAAGAGAGAGAGAGTAGAGGAGGAAAAGGAGAAAGTAATGGAGAGGAAAGAAGGAAAAGAAGAATGATTGGCAAACGTTTATCTTCACTGAATGCAAAAGAAAGAAGAAAGAAGAACAAAAGCAAGATGAACAATAAGAAAGAGAAGAACAAGAATAAGATAATGAAGATGAAACAAAATGACGAAGAAGAATAAGAACAATTAGTTAAAGAAGGAGGAGGAGGAGGAGGAGGAGGAGGAGGAGATGAATGGTAGGGAAGAGGAGGAGGAGGGGGAGATGAATGGGAGGGAAGAAAAGGAGGAGGAGGAGGAGGAGAAGGAGACTCAAACGTTCCCTCTCACCCAGAAACGTTTAATTCCTTCCGTGGCAACGTTTTCTTTCAACGTTTTTCGCATTAGATTAGGTCAAGACAAAAAAAAATAGTCTCTCTCTCTCTCTCTCTCTCTCTCTCTCTCTCTCTCTCTCTCTCTCTCTCTCTCTCTCTCTCTCTCTCTCTCTCTCTCTCTCTCTCTCTCTCTCTCTCTCTCTCTCTCTCTCTCTCTCTCTCTCTCTCTCTCTCCCCTTACCTAACGTACCAATGACTCGTGAAAAAGCAGTAAGGGTCAAACTATACGGCAAAGGGGTGGGATTGACGCCCTTATTGCCATGCTGCGTGGGAACCTTGTGTTATGAGTGGAAGGGATAAAGGGGAGAGAAGGATATTAAAGAAGGAAGAAAGGAAGGAAGGAAGGAAGAGAGGGAACGTAAAGGAAGGAAGGAAAGAAACGGTAGAAGAAGGAAGGAATATAAAGAATGGAGAAGGGAGGGAAGGAAGGGAAGAAAGGAAAGAAGGAAGGAAGAAAGGATAGAAGGAAGGAAGAGAGGGAACGTATAGGAAGGAAGGAAGGGAGGAAAAAGACGGAAGAAGAAGGAAAGAATGGAGAAGGGAGGGAAGGAAGGAAGGAAGGAAAGGATAGGACAGGAAGGAAGGAAAGAGAGAAAGAATGAGAAAAGAACGTAGACGGAAAGAGAAAATGAAGGAAAAAAGAAAAGAAATTAAATGAAATGAAGGGAAAGGAAAGGAAAAGAAAAGAAAAAAAAGATAAGGAAAAAGAGAAAAGGAAGAACGAACGAAGAAAGAGAGAAAACGGAGAAGAAGGAAGGAAGGAAGGAAGGAAGGAAGGAAGAAAGGAGAGAGAAAAAAAGAAAAATCAGCCAAACACACACACACACACACACACACACACACACACACACACACACACACACACACAGACAAACACACACAAACAAACGAACAGACAAACAGAGAGAAACAAAGACCTGGGCAGCGGCGGCAGGGAGCAAGGGAGGAAGAGGAAGAGGAGGAGGAGGAGGAGGAGGAGGAAGAGGAGGAGGAGGCGGGCAAAGGTACAGAGTGTCAAGACGTAAATGATATCTCTCCCTGTTGCCTTCTCTTAGCACACCTTGATGGATGGCTGACGCAGGTGAGCTCCCTCCCTCCCTCCTACCCCCTTCCCCTCCTTCCTCTCTCCCCTCTTTCCTCTCCTCCTCCCTTCCCTTCCACTCCTTGTTTCCTCTCCTCCTTCCTTTCCTTCGCTTCCTTCTTTCTCTCCTCCTCCCTTCCCTTCCCTCCCTTTCATGGAAACATGGAAACATGGAAATGCAGGCAACAGAAAGTCTATTGGCTCATTACGAGGTCGCCCGCTTGGGTGATTTAATCTGCTCGACCGCCACTTGGGGCTTGGGGAGCAGATGAAAAGCACCTCGACATTAAGCAGCAGATGAAAGCACCTCGATATTCAGGTTACTCCCGACGCAGCGAAATGACGGTCGATTCTATATTTGAAGGAGTTGATGGTATTCGCATTTACTACTTCTGAGGGAAGATTGTTCCAGTGGCGGATGACTCGTTTTGAGAAGAAACTCCTTCCAATGTCTGTGTTACATCGACTCGACTGAATGGGCAAACCGTTATTTCTAGTTCTTAGGTTGATTTGCAGTTCAAAAGGATTTGGAGTAATCGACGTTATTGAACTTTTTCAGGTACTTGAAGACTTGAATCATATCCCCTCGCAGGCGATTTTTCT